>NC_090929.1:1362056404-1362317943 GCF_040938575.1 Ambystoma mexicanum | reverse complement strand
CCACCCCCCAGCAGTGCAGGGCACCTGCCAGCAGGCCCCCACTCATGTCCCCCAGCACCCCCACCCCCAAGCAGTGCAGGGCACCTGCCAGCAGGCCCCCACTCATGTCCCCCTGCACCCCCACGCCCCAGCAGTGCATGGCACCTGCCAGCAGGCCCGCACTCATGTCCCACTCATGTCCCCTTCCACCCCCACCCCCCAGCAGTGCAGGGTACCTGCCAGCAGGCCCCCACTCATGTCCCACTCATGTCCCCTTGCACCCCCACCCCCCAGCAGTGCAGGGCACCTGCCAGCAGGCCCCCACTCATGTCCCCCAGCACCCCCACACCCCAGGAGTGCAGAGCACCTGCCAGCAGGCCCAAACTCATGTCCCCCAGCACCCCAACCCCCAGCAGTCAGGGGCACCTGCCAGCAGGCCCCCACTCATGGCCCCCAGCACCCCACCCCCCAGCAGTGCTCGGCACCTGCCAGAAGGCCCCCACTCATGTCCCCCAGCACCCCCACCCCCCAGCAGAGCAGGGCACCTGCCAGCAGGCCCCCACTCATGTCCCCCAGGACCCCCACCCCCCAGCAGTCAGGGGCACCTGCCAGCAGGCCCCCATTCATGTCCCCCAGCACCCCCACCCCCAGCAGTGCAGGGCACCTGCCAGCAGGCCCCCACTCATGTCCCACTCATGTCCCCTTGCACCCCCTCCCCCCAGCAGTGCAGGGCACCTGCCAGCAGGCCCCCACTCATGTCCCACTCATGTCCCCTTGCACCCCCTCCCGCCAGCAGTGCAGGGCACCTGCCAGCAGGCCCCCACTCATGTCACACTCATGTCCCCTTGCACCCCCACCCCCCAGCAGTGCAGGGCACCTGCCAGCAGGCCCCCACTCATGTCCCCCAGCACCCCCACCCCCAAGCAGTGCAGGGCACCTGCCAGCAGGCCCCCACTCATGTCCCCCTGCACCCCCACGCCCCAGCAGTGCAAGGCACCTTGCCAGCAGGCCCCCACTCATGTCCCCCAGGACCCCCACCCCCCAGCAGTCAGGGGCACCTGCCAGCAGGCCCCCACTCATGTCCCCCAGCACCCCCACCCCCAGCAGTGCAGGGCACCTGCCAGCAGGCCCCCACTCATGTCCCACTCATGTCCCCTTGCACCCCCTCCCCCCAGCAGTGAATGGCACCTGCCAGCAGGCCCGCACTCATGTCCCACTCATGTCCCCTTGCACCCCCACCCCCAGCAGTCAGGGGAACCTGCCAGTAGGCCCCCACTCATGTCCCCCAGCACCCCCACCCCCAGCAGTGCAGGGCACCTGCCAGCAGGCCCCCACTCATGTCCCACTCATGTCCCCTTGCACCCCCTCCCCCCAGCAGTGCAGGGCACCTGCCAGCAGGCCCCCACTCATGTCCCCCAGCACCCCCACCCCCAGCAGTCAGGGGACCTGCCAGCAGGCCCCCACTCATGTCCCCCAGCACCCCCACCCCCAGCAGTGCAGGGCACCTGCCAGCAGGCCCCCACTCATGTCCCACTCATGTCCCCTTGCACCCCCTCCCCCCAGCAGTGCAGGGCACCTGCCAGCAGGCCCCCACTCATGTCCCACTCATGTCCCCTTGCACCCCCTCCCGCCAGCAGTGCAGGGCACCTGCCAGCAGGCCCCCACTCATGTCACACTCATGTCCCCTTGCACCCCCACCCCCCAGCAGTGCAGGGTACCTGCCAGCAGGCCCCCACTCATGTCCCACTCATGTCCCCTTGCACCCCCACCCCCCAGCAGTGCAGGGCACCTGCCAGCAGGCCCCCACTCATGTCCCCCAGCACCCCCACACCCCAGCAGTGCAGGGCACCTGCCAGCAGGCCCCTGCTCATGTCCCACTCATGTCCCCTTGCACCCCCACCCCCCAGCAGTGCAGAGCACCTGCCAGCAGGCCCGAACTCATGTCCCCCAGCACCCCCAACCCCCAGCAGTCAGGGGCACCTGCCAGCAGGCCCCCACTCATGGCCCCCAGCACCCCCACCCCCAGCAGTGCTGGGCACTCGCCAGAAGGCCCCCACTCATGTCCCCCAGCACCCCCAACCCCAGCAGAGCAGGGCACCTGCCAGCAGGCCCCCACTCATGTACCACAGCACCCCACCCCCCAGCAGTCAGGGGCACCTGCCAGCAGGCCCCCACTCATGTCCCCCAGCACCCCCACCCCCCAGCAGTCAAGGGGAACCTGCCAGCAGGCCCCCACTCATGTCCCCCAGCACCCCCACCCCCAGCAGTGCAGGGCACCTGCCAGCAGGCCCCCACTCATGTCCCACTCATGTCCCCTTGCACCCCCTCCCCCCAGCAGTGCAGGGCACCTGCCAGCAGGCCCCCACTCATGTCCCACTCATGTCCCCTTGCACCCCCTCCCGCCAGCAGTGCAGGGCACCTGCCAGCAGGCCCCCACTCATGTCACACTCATGTCCCCTTGCACCCCACCCCCCAGCAGTGCCGGGCACCTGCCAGCAGGCCCCCACTCATGTCCCCCAGCACCCCCACCCCCAAGCAGTGCAGGGCAGCTGCCAGCAGGCCCCCACTCATGTCCCCTGCACCCCACGCCCCAGCAGTGCATGGCACCTGCCAGCAGACCCGCACTCGAGTCCCACTCATGTCCCCTTGCACCCCCACCCCCCAACAGTGCAGGGTACCTGCCAGCAGGCCCCCACTCATGTCCCACTCATGTCCCCTTGCACCCCCACACCCCAGCAGTGCAGGGCACCTGCCAGCAGGCCCCCACTCATGTCCCCCAGCACCCCCACACCCCAGCAGTGCAGGGCACCTGCCAGCAGGCCCCCGCTCATGTGCCAATCATGTCCCCTTGCACCCCCACCCCCAGCATTGCAGGGTACCTGCCAGCAGGCCCCCACTCATGTCCCACACATGTCCCCCAGCACCCACACCCCCCAGCAGTGCAGGGCACCTGCCAGCAGGCCCCCACTCATGCCCCCCAGCACCCCACCCCCAGCAGTCAGGGTACCTGCCAGCAGGTCCCCACTCATGTCCCCCAGCACCCCCACCCCCCAGCAGTGCAGGGCACCTGTCAGCAGGCCCTTACTCATGTCCCCCAGCACCCCCACACCCCAGCAGTGCAGGGCACCTGCCAGCAGGCCCCCACTCATGTCCCCGAGCACCCCCACCCCCAGCAGTCAGGGGCACCTGCCAGCAGGCCCCCACTCATGTCCCCTAGCACCCCCAACCCCCAGCAGTGCAGGGCACCTGCCAGCAGGCCCCCACTCATGTCCCACTCATGTCCCACTGCACCCCCATGCCCCAGCAGTGCATGGCACCTGCCAGCAGGCCCGCACTCATGTCCCACTCATGTCCCCTTGCACCCCCACCCCCCAGCAGTGCAGGGTACCTGCCAGCAGGCCCCCACTCATGTCCCACTCATGTCCCCTTGCACCCCCACCCCCAGCAGTGCAGGGCACCTGCCAGCAGGCCCCCACTCATGTCCCCCAGCACCCCCACACCCCAGCAGTGCAGGTCACCTGCCAGCAGGCCCCCGCTCATGTCCCACTCATGTCCCCTTGCACCCCCACCACCCAGCAGTGCAGAGCACCTGCCAGCAGGCCCGAACTCATGTCCCCCAGCACCCCCAACCCCAAGCAGTCAGGGGCACCTGCCAGCAGGCCCCCACTTATGGCCCCCAGCACCCCCACCCCCAGCAGTGCTGGGCACCTGCCAGAAGGCCCCCACTCATGTCCCCCAGCACCCCCACCCCCCAGCAGAGCAGGGCACCTTCCAGCAGGCCCCCACTCATGTACCACAGCACCCCACCCCCCAGCAGTCAGGGGCACCTGCCAGCAGGCCCCCACTCATGTCCCCCAGCACCTCCACCCCCCAGCAGTCAGGGGCACCTGCCAGCAGGCCCCCACTCATGTCCCCCAGCACCCCCACCCCCAGCAGTGCAGGGCACCTGCCAGCAGGCCCCCACTCATGTCCCACTCATGTCCCCTTGCACCCCCTCCCCCCAGCAGTGCAGGGCACCTGCCAGCAGGCCCCCACTCATGTCCCACTCATGTCCCCTTGCACCCCCTCCCGCCAGCAGTGCAGGGCACCTGCCAGCAGGCCCCCACTCATGTCACACTCATGTCCCCTTGCACCCCCACCCCCCAGCAGTGCAGGGCACCTGCCAGCAGGCCCCCACTCATGTCCCCCAGCACCCCCACCCCCAAGCAGTGCAGGGCACCTGCCAGCAGGCCCCCACTCATGTCCCCCTGCACCCCCACACCCCAGCAGTGCAGGGCACTTGCCAGCAGGCCCCCACTCATGTCCCACTCATTTCTCCTTGCACTCCCACCCCCCAGCAGTGCAGGACACCTGCCAGCAGGCCCCCACTCATGTCCCCCTGCACCCCCACGCCCCAGCAGTGCAGGGCACTTGCCAGCAGGCCCCCACTCATGTCCCACTCATTTCCCCTTGCACCCCCACCCCCCAGCAGTGCAGGACACCTGCCAGCAGGCCCCCACTCATGTCCCACAGCACCCCCACCCCCCAGCAGTGCAGGGCACCTGCCAGCAGGCCCCCACTCATGTCCCCCTGCACCTCCACCCCCCAGCAGTGCAGGGCACCTGCCAGCAGGCCCCCACTCATGTCCCACACATGTCCCCCAGCACCCCCACCCCCAGCAGTGCAGGGCACCTACCAGCAGGCCCCCACTCATGTCCCCCAGCACCCCCACCCCCCAGCAGTCAGGGGTACCTGCCAGCAGGTCCCCACTCATGTCCCCCAGCGCCCCCACCCCCCAGCAGTGCAAGGCACCTGCCAGCAGGCCCCCACTCATGTCTCCTTGCACTCCCACCCCCCAGCAGTGCAGGGCACCTGCCAGCAGGCCCCCGCTCATGTCTCACTCATGTCCCCTTGCACCCCCACCCCCCAGCATTGCAGGGTACCTGCCAGCAGGCCCCCACTCATGTCCCCCAGCACCCCCACCCCCCAGCAGTGCAGGGCACCTGCCAGCAGGCCCCCACTCATGTCCCACACATGTCCCCCAGCACCCACACCCCCCAGCAGTGCAGGGCACCTGCCAGCAGGCCCCCACTCATGCCCCCCAGCACCCCACCCCCAGCAGTCTGGGGTACCTGCCAGCAGGTCCCCACTCATGTCCACCAGCACCCCCACCCCCCAGCAGTGCAGGGCACCTGCCAGCAGGCCCTCACTCATGTCCCCCAGCACCCCCACACCCCAGCAGTGCAGGGCACCTGCCAGCAGGCCCCCACTCATGTCCCCCAGCACCCCCACCCCCAGCAGTGCAGGGCACCTGCCAGCAGGCCCCCACTCATGTCCCACTCATGTCCCCTTGCACCCCCTCCCCCCAGCAGTGCAGGGCACCTGCCAGCAGGCCCCCACTCATGTCCCCTTGCACCCCCTCCCGCCAGCAGTGCAGGGCACCTGCCAGCAGGCCCCCACTCATGTCACACTCATGTCCCCTTGCACCCCCACCCCCCAGCAGTGCAGGGCACCTGCCAGCAGGCCCCCACTCATGTCCCCCAGCACCCCCACCCCCAAGCAGTGCAGGGCACCTGCCAACAGGCCCCCACTCATGTCCCCCTGCACCCCCACGCCCCAGCAGTGCATGGCACCTGCCAGCAGGCCCGCACTCATGTCCCACTTATGTCCCCTTCCACCCCCACCCCCCAGCAGTGCAGGGTACCTGCCAGCAGGCCCCCACTCATGTCCCACTCATGTCCCCTTGCACCCCCACCCCCCAGCAGTGCAGGGCACCTGCCAGCAGGCCCCCACTCATGTCCCCCAGCACCCCCACACCCCAGGAGTGCAGAGCACCTGCCAGCAGGCCCGAACTCATGTCCCCCAGCACCCCCAACCCCCAGCAGTCAGGGGCACCTGCCAGCAGGCCCCCACTCATGGCCCCCAGCACCCCACCCCCCAGCAGTGCTGGGCACCTGCCAGAAGGCCCCCACTCATGTCCCCCAGCACCCCCACCCCCCAGCAGAGCAGGGCACCTGCCAGCAGGCCCCCACTCATGTCCCCCAGGACCCCCACCCCCCAGCAGTCAGGGGCACCTGCCAGCAGGCCCCCACTCATGTCCCCCAGCACCCCCACCCCCAGCAGTGCAGGGCACCTGCCAGCAGGCCCCCACTCATGTCCCACTCATGTCCCCTTGCACCCCCTCCCCCCAGCAGTGCAGGGCACCTGCCAGCAGGCCCCCACTCATGTCTCACTCATGTCCCCTTGCACCCCCTCCCGCCAGCAGTGCAGGGCACCTGCCAGCAGGCCCCCACTCATGTCACACTCATGTCCCCTTGCACCCCCACCCCCCAGCAGTGCAGGGCACCTGCCAGCAGGCCCCCACTCATGTCCCCCAGCACCCCCACACCCCAGCAGTGCAGGGCACCTGCCAGCAGGCCCCCACTCATGTCCCCGAGCACCCCCACCCCCAGCAGTCAGGGGCACCTGCCAGCAGGCCCCCACTCATGTCCCCTAGCACCCCCAACCCCCAGCAGTGCAGGGCACCTGCCAGCAGGCCCCCACTCATGTCCCACTCATGTCCCACTGCACCCCCATGCCCCAGCAGTGCATGGCACCTGCCAGCAGGCCCGCACTCATGTCCCACTCATGTCCCCTTGCACCCCCACCCCCCAGCAGTGCAGGGTACCTGCCAGCAGGCCCCCACTCATGTCCCACTCATGTCCCCTTGCACCCCCACCCCCCAGCAGTGCAGGGCACCTGCCAGCAGGCCCCCACTCATGTCCCCCAGCACCCCCACACCCCAGCAGTGCAGGTCACCTGCCAGCAGGCCCCCGCTCATGTCCCACTCATGTCCCCTTGCACCCCCACCACCCAGCAGTGCAGAGCACCTGCCAGCAGGCCCGAACTCATGTCCCCCAGCACCCCCAACCCCAAGCAGTCAGGGGCACCTGCCAGCAGGCCCCCACTTATGGCCCCCAGCACCCCCACCCCCCAGCAGTGCTGGGCACCTGCCAGAAGGCCCCCACTCATGTCCCCCAGCACCCCCACCCCCCAGCAGAGCAGGGCACCTGCCAGCAGGCCCCCACTCATGTACCACAGCACCCCACCCCCCAGCAGTCAGGGGCACCTGCCAGCAGGCCCCCACTCATGTCCCCCAGCACCTCCACCCCCCAGCAGTCAGGGGCACCTGCCAGCAGGCCCCCACTCATGTCCCCCAGCACCCCCACCCCCAGCAGTGCAGGGCACCTGCCAGCAGGCCCCCACTCATGTCCCACTCATGTCCCCTTGCACCCCCTCCCCCCAGCAGTGCAGGGCACCTGCCAGCAGGCCCCCACTCATGTCCCACTCATGTCCCCTTGCACCCCCTCCCGCCAGCAGTGCAGGGCACCTGCCAGCAGGCCCCCACTCATGTCACACTCATGTCCCCTTGCACCCCCACCCCCCAGCAGTGCAGGGCACCTGCCAGCAGGCCCCCACTCATGTCCCCCAGCACCCCCACCCCCAAGCAGTGCAGGGCACCTGCCAGCAGGCCCCCACTCATGTCCCCCTGCACCCCCACACCCCAGCAGTGCAGGGCACTTGCCAGCAGGCCCCCACTCATGTCCCACTCATTTCCCCTTGCACTCCCACCCCCCAGCAGTGCAGGACACCTGCCAGCAGGCCCCCACTCATGTCCCACAGCACCCCCACCCCCCAGCAGTGCAGGGCACCTGCCAGCAGGCCCCCACTCATGTCACACTCATGTCCCCTTGCACCCCCACCCCCCAGCAGTGCAGGGCACCTGCCAGCAGGCCCCCACTCATGTCCCCCAGCACCCCCACCCCCAAGCAGTGCAGGGCACCTGCCAGCAGGCCCCCACTCATGTCCCCCTGCACCCCCACGCCCCAGCAGTGCAGGGCACTTGCCAGCAGGCCCCCACTCATGTCCCACTCATTTCCCCTTGCACCCCCACCCCCCAGCAGTGCAGGACACCTGCCAGCAGGCTCCCACTCATGTCCCACAGCACCCCCACCCCCCAGCAGTGCAGGGCACCTGCCAGCAGGCCCCCACTCATGTCCCCCTGCACCTCCACCCCCCAGCAGTGCAGGGCACCTGCCAGCAGGCCCCCACTCATGTCCCACACATGTCCCCCAGCACCCCCACCCCCAGCAGTGCAGGGCACCTACCAGCAGGCCCCCACTCATGTCCCCCAGCACCCCCACCCCCCAGCAGTCAGGGGTACCTGCCAGCAGGTCCCCACTCATGTCCCCCAGCGCCCCCACCCCCCAGCAGTGCAAGGCACCTGCCAGCAGGCCCCCACTCATGTCTCCTTGCACTCCCACCCCCCAGCAGTGCAGGGCACCTGCCAGCAGGCCCCCGCTCATGTCCCACTCATGTCCCCTTGCACCCCCACCCCCCAGCATTGCAGGGTACCTGCCAGCAGGCCCCCACTCATGTCCCCCAGCACCCCCACCCCCCAGCAGTGCAGGGCACCTGCCAGCAGGCCCCCACTCATGTCCCACACATGTCCCCCAGCACCCACACCCCCCAGCAGTGCAGGGCACCTGCCAGCAGGCCCCCACTCCTGCCCCCCAGCACCCCACCCCCAGCAGTCTGGGGTACCTGCCAGCAGGTCCCCACTCATGTCCACCAGCACCCCCACCCCCCAGCAGTGCAGGGCACCTGCCAGCAGGCCCTCACTCATGTCCCCCAGCACCCCCACACCCCAGCAGTGCAGGGCACCTGCCAGCAGGCCCCCACTCATGTCCCCCAGCACCCCCACCCCCAGCAGTGCAGGGCACCTGCCAGCAGGCCCCCACTCATGTCCCACTCATGTCCCCTTGCACCCCCTCCCCCCAGCAGTGCAGGGCACCTGCCAGCAGGCCCCCACTCATGTCCCACTCATGTCCCCTTGCACCCCCTCCCGCCAGCAGTGCAGGGCACCTGCCAGCAGGCCCCCACTCATGTCACACTCATGTCCCCTTGCACCCCCACCCCCCAGCAGTGCAGGGCACCTGCCAGCAGGCCCCCACTCATGTCCCCCAGCACCCCCACCCCCAAGCAGTGCAGGGCACCTGCCAGCAGGCCCCCACTCATGTCCCCCTGCACCCCCACGCCCCAGCAGTGCATGGCACCTGCCAGCAGGCCCGCACTCATGTCCCACTCATGTCCCCTTCCACCCCCACCCCCCAGCAGTGCAGGGTACCTGCCAGCAGGCCCCCACTCATGTCCCACTCATGTCCCCTTGCACCCCCACCCCCCAGCAGTGCAGGGCACCTGCCAGCAGGCCCCACTCATGTCCCCCAGCACCCCCACACCCCAGGAGTGCAGAGCACCTGCCAGCAGGCCCGAACTCATGTCCCCCAGCACCCCCAACCCCCAGCAGTCAGGGGCACCTGCCAGCAGGCCCCCACTCATGGCCCCCAGCACCCCACCCCCCAGCAGTGCTGGGCACCTGCCAGAAGGCCCCCACTCATGTCCCCCAGCACCCCCACCCCCCAGCAGAGCAGGGCACCTGCCAGCAGGCCCCCACTCATGTCCCCCAGGACCCCCACCCCCCAGCAGTCAGGGGCACCTGCCAGCAGGCCCCCACTCATGTCCCCCAGCACCCCCACCCCCAGCAGTGCAGGGCACCTGCCAGCAGGCCCCCACTCATGTCCCACTCATGTCCCCTTGCACCCCCTCCCCCCAGCAGTGCAGGGCACCTGCCAGCAGGCCCCCACTCATGTCTCACTCATGTCCCCTTGGACCCCCTCCCGCCAGCAGTGCAGGGCACCTGCCAGCAGGCCCCCACTCATGTCACACTCATGTCCCCTTGCACCCCCACCCCCCAGCAGTGCAGGGCACCTGCCAGCAGGCCCCCACTCATGTCCCCCAGCACCCCCACCCCCAAGCAGTGCAGGGCACCTGCCAGCAGGCCCCCACTCATGTCCCCCTGCACCCCCACGCCCCAGCAGTGCAAGGCACTTGCCAGCAGGCCCCCACTCATGTCCCCCAGGACCCCCACCTCCCAGCAGTCAGGGGCACCTGCCAGCAGGCCCCCACTCATGTCCCCCAGCACCCCCACCCCCAGCAGTGCAGGGCACCTGCCAGCAGGCCCCCACTCATGTCCCACTCATGTCCCCTTGCACCCCCTCCCCCCAGCAGTGAATGGCACCTGCCAGCAGGCCCGCACTCATGTCCCACTCATGTCCCCTTGCACCCCCACCCCCCAGCAGTCAGGGGAACCTGCCAGCAGGCCCCCACTCATGTCCCCCAGCACCCCCACCCCCAGCAGTGCAGGGCACCTGCCAGCAGGCCCCCACTCATGCCCCACTCATGTCCCCTTGCACCCCCTCCCCCCAGCAGTGCAGGGCACCTGCCAGCAGGCCCCCACTCATGTCCCCCAGCACCCCCACCCCCCAGCAGTCAGGGGAACCTGCCAGCAGGCCCCCACTCATGTCCCCCAGCACCCCCACCCCCAGCAGTGCAGGGCACCTGCCAGCAGGCCCCCACTCATGTCCCACTCATGTCCCCTTGCACCCCCTCCCCCCAGCAGTGCAGGGCACCTGCCAGCAGGCCCCCACTCATGTCCCACTCATGTCCCCTTGCACCCCCTCCCGCCAGCAGTGCAGGGCACCTGCCAGCAGGCCCCCACTCATGTCACACTCATGTCCCCTTGCACCCCCACCCCCCAGCAGTACAGGGCACCTGCCAGCAGGCCCCCACTCATGTCCCCCAGCACCCCCACCCCCAAGCAGTGCAGGGCACCTGCCAGCAGGCCCCCACTCATGTCCCCCTGCACCCCCACGCCCCAGCAGTGCATGGCACCTGCCAGCAGGCCCGCACTCATGTCCCACTCATGTCCCCTTCCACCCCCACCCCCCAACAGTGCAGGGTACCTGCCAGCAGGCCCCCACTCATGTCCCACTCATGTCCCCTTGCACCCCCACACCCCAGCAGTGCAGGGCACCTGCCAGCAGGGCCCCACTCATGTCCCCCAGCACCCCCACACCCCAGCAGTGCAGGGCACCTGCCAGCAGGCCCCCGCTCATGTCCCAATCATGTCCCCTTGCACCCCCACCCCCCAGCATTGCAGGGTACCTGCCAGCAGGCCCCCACTCATGTCCCACACATGTCCCCCAGCACCCACACCCCCCAGCAGTGCAGGGCACCTGCCAGCAGGCCCCCACTCATGCCCCCCAGCACCCCACCCCCAGCAGTCAGGGGTACCTGCCAGCAGGTCCCCACTCATGTCCCCAGCACCCCCACCCCCCAGCAGTGCAGGGCACCTGCCAGCAGGCCCTTACTCATGTCCCCCAGCACCCCCACACCCCAGCAGTGCAGGGCACCTGCCAGCAGGCCCCCACTCATGCCCCCGAGCACCCCCACCCCCAGCAGTCAGGGGCACCTGCCAGCAGGCCCCCACTCATGTCCCCTAGCACCCCCAACCCCCAGCAGTGCAGGGCACCTGCCAGCAGGCCCCCACTCATGTCCCACTCATGTCCCACTGCACCCCCATGCCCCAGCAGTGCATGGCACCTGCCAGCAGGCCCGCACTCATGTCCCACTCATGTCCCCTTGCACCCCCACCCCCCAGCAGTGCAGGGTACCTGCCAGCAGGCCCCCACTCATGTCCCACTCATGTCCCCTTGCACCCCCACCCCCCAGCAGTGATGGGCACCTGCCAGCAGGCCCCCACTCATGTCCCCCAGCACCCCCACACCCCAGCAGTGCAGGGCACCTGCCAGCAGGCCCCCGCTCATGTCCCACTCATGTCCCCTTGCACCCCCACCCCCCAGGAGTGCAGAGCACCTGCCAGCAGGCCCGAACTCATGTCCCCCAGCACCCCCAACCCCCAGCAGTCAGGGGCACCTGCCAGCAAGCCCCCACTCATGGCCCCCAGCACCCCACCCCCCAGCAGTGCTGGGCACCTGCCAGAAGGCCCCCACTCATGTCCCCCAGCACCCCCACCCCCCAGCAGAGCAGGGCACCTGCCAGCAGGCCCCCACTCATGTACCACAGCACCCCACCCCCCAGCAGTCAGGGGCACCTGCCAGCAGGCCCCCACTCATGTCCCCCAGGACCCCCACCCCCCAGCAGTCAGGGGCACCTGCCAGCAGACCCCCACTCATGTCCCCCAGCACCCCCACCCCCAGCAGTGCAGGGCACCTGCCAGCAGGCCCCCACTCATGTCCCACTCATGTCCCCTTGCACCCCCTCCCCCCAGCAGTGCAGGGCACCTGCCAGCAGGCCCCCACTCATGTCCCACTCATGTCCCCTTGCACCCCCTCCCGCCAGCAGTGCAGGGCACCTGCCAGCAGGCCCCCACTCATGTCACACTCATGTCCCCTTGCACCCCCACCCCCCAGCAGTGCAGGGCACCTGCCAGCAGGCCCCCACTCATGTCCCCCAGCACCCCCACCCCCAAGCAGTGCAGGGCACCTGCCAGCAGGCCCCCACTCATGTCCCCCTGCACCCCCACGCCCCAGCAGTGCAAGGCACTTGCCAGCAGGCCCCCACTCATGTCCCACTCATGTCCCACTGCACCCCCATGCCCCAGCAGTGCATGGCACCTGCCAGCAGGCCCGCACTCATGTCCCACTCATGTCCCCTTGCACCCCCACCCCCCAGCAGTGCAGGGTACCTGCCAGCAGGCCCCCACTCATGTCCCACTCATGTCCCCTTGCACCCCCACCCCCCAGCAGTGCAGGGCACCTGCCAGCAGGCCCCCACTCATGTCCCCCAGCACCCCCACACCCCAGCAGTGCAGGGCACCTGCCAGCAGGCCCCTGCTCATGTCCCACTCATGTCCCCTTGCACCCCCACCCCCCAGCAGTGCAGAGCACCTGCCAGCAGGCCTGAACTCATGTCCCCCAGCACCCCCAACCCCCAGCAGTCAGGGGCACCTGCCAGCAGGCCCCCACTCATGGCCCCCAGCACCCCCACCCCCCAGCAGTGCTGGGCACTCGCCAGAAGGCCCCCACTCATGTCCCCCAGCACCCCCAACCCCAGCAGAGCAGGGCACCTGCCAGCAGGCCC
The DNA here is from genome assembly GCF_040938575.1 of Ambystoma mexicanum. NCBI lineage: Eukaryota > Metazoa > Chordata > Amphibia > Caudata > Ambystomatidae > Ambystoma > Ambystoma mexicanum. The sequence continues at coordinate 1,362,305,004 of NC_090929.1, read as the reverse complement.
CCACTCATGTACCACAGCACCCCACCCCCCAGCAGTCAGGGGCACCTGCCAGCAGGCCCCCACTCATGTCCCCCAGCACCCCCACCCCCCAGCAGTCAGGGGAACCTGCCAGCAGGCCCCCACTCATGTCCCCCAGCACCCCCACCCCCAGCAGTGCAGGGCACCTGCCAGCAGGCCCCCACTCATGTCCCACTCATGTCCCCTTGCACCCCCTCCCCCCAGCAGTGCAGGGCACCTGCCAGCAGGCCCCCACTCATGTCCCACTCATGTCCCCTTGCAACCCCTCCCGCCAGCAGTGCAGGGCACCTGCCAGCAGGCCCCCACTCATGTCACACTCATGTCCCCTTGCACCCCCGCCCCCCAGCAGTGCAGGGCACCTGCCAGCAGGCCCCCACTCATGTCCCCCAGCACCCCCACCCCCAAGCAGTGCAGGGCAGCTGCCAGCAGGCCCCCACTCATGTCCCCCTGCACCCCCACGCCCCAGCAGTGCATGGCACCTGCCAGCAGGCCCGCACTCATGTCCCACTCATGTCCCCTTGCACCCCCACCCCCCAACAGTGCAGGGTACCTGCCAGCAGGCCCCCACTCATGTCCCACTCATGTCCCCTTGCACCCCCACACCCCAGCAGTGCAGGGCACCTGCCAGCAGGCCCCCACTCATGTCCCCCAGCACCCCCACACCCCAGCAGTGCAGGGCACCTGCCAGCAGGCCCCCGCTCATGTCCCAATCATGTCCCCTTGCACCCCCACCCCCAGCATTGCAGGGTACCTGCCAGCAGGCCCCCACTCATGTCCCACACATGTCCCCCAGCACCCACACCCCCCAGCAGTGCAGGGCACCTGCCAGCAGGCCCCCACTCATGCCCCCCAGCACCCCACCCCCAGCAGTCAGGGTTACCTGCCAGCAGGTCCCCACTCATGTCCCCCAGCACCCCCACCCCCCAGCAGTGCAGGGCACCTGCCAGCAGGCCCTTACTCATGTCCCCCAGCACCCCCACACCCCAGCAGTGCAGGGCACCTGCCAGCAGGCCCCCACTCATGTCCCCGAGCACCCCCACCCCCAGCAGTCAGGGGCACCTGCCAGCAGGCCCCCACTCATGTCCCCTAGCACCCCCAACCCCCAGCAGTGCAGGGCACCTGCCAGCAGGCCCCCACTCATGTCCCACTCATGTCCCACTGCACCCCCATGCCCCAGCAGTGCATGGCACCTGCCAGCAGGCCCGCACTCATGTCCCACTCATGTCCCCTTGCACCCCCACCCCCCAGCAGTGCAGGGTACCTGCCAGCAGGCCCCCACTCATGTCCCACTCATGTCCCCTTGCACCCCCACCCCCCAGCAGTGCAGGGCACCTGCCAGCAGGCCCCCGCTCATGTCCCACTCATGTCCCCTTGCACCCCCACCCCCCAGCAGTGCAGAGCACCTGCCAGCAGGCCCGAACTCATGTCCCCCAGCACCCCCAACCCCCAGCAGTCAGGGGCACCTGCCAGCAGGCCCCCACTTATGGCCCCCAGCACCCCCACCCCCCAGCAGTGCTGGGCACCTGCCAGAAGGCCCCCACTCATGTCCCCCAGCACCCCCACCCCCCAGCAGAGCAGGGCACCTGCCAGCAGGCCCCCACTCATGTACCACAGCACCCCACCCCCCAGCAGTCAGGGGAACCTGCCAGCAGGCCCCCACTCATGTCCCCCAGCACCCCCACCCCCCAGCAGTCAGGGGCACCTGCCAGCAGGCCCCCACTCATGTCCCCCAGCACCCCCACCCCCAGCAGTGCAGGGCACCTGCCAGCAGGCCCCCACTCATGTCCCACTCATGTCCCCTTGCACCCCCTCCCCCCAGCAGTGCAGGGCACCTGCCAGCAGGCCCCCACTCATGTCCCACTCATGTCCCCTTGCACCCCCTCCCGCCAGCAGTGCAGGGCACCTGCCAGCAGGCCCCCACTCATGTCACACTCATGTCCCCTTGCACCCCCACCCCCCAGCAGTGCAGGGCACCTGCCAGCAGGCCCCCACTCATGTCCCCCAGCACCCCCACCCCCAAGCAGTGCAGGGCACCTGCCAGCAGGCCCCCACTCATGTCCCCCTGCACCCCCACGCCCCAGCAGTGCAGGGCACTTGCCAGCAGGCCCCCACTCATGTCCCACTCATTTCCCCTTGCACTCCCACCCCCCAGCAGTGCAGGACACCTGCCAGCAGGCCCCCACTCATGTCCCACAGCACCCCCACCCCCCAGCAGTGCAGGGCACCTGCCAGCAGGCCCCCACTCATGTCACACTCATGTCCCCTTGCACCCCCACCCCCCAGCAGTGCAGGGCACCTGCCAGCAGGCCCCCACTCATGTCCCCCAGCACCCCCACCCCCAAGCAGTGCAGGGCACCTGCCAGCAGGCCCCCACTCATGTCCCCCTGCACCCCCACGCCCCAGCAGTGCAGGGCACTTGCCAGCAGGCCCCCACTCATGTCCCACTCATTTCCCCTTGCACCCTCACCCCCCAGCAGTGCAGGACACCTGCCAGCAGGCCCCCACTCATGTCCCACAGCACCCCCACCCCCCAGCAGTGCAGGGCACCTGCCAGCAGGCCCCCACTCATGTCCCCCTGCACCTCCACCCCCCAGCAGTGCAGGGCACCTGCCAGCAGGCCCCCACTCATGTCCCACACATGTCCCCCAGCACCCCCACCCCCAGCAGTGCAGTGCACCTACCAGCAGGCCCCCACTCATGTCCCCCAGCACCCCCACCCCCCAGCAGTCAGGGGTACCTGCCAGCAGGTCCCCACTCATGTCCCCCAGCGCCCCCACCCCCCAGCAGTGCAAGGCACCTGCCAGCAGGCCCCCACTCATGTCTCCTTGCACTCCCACCCCCCAGCAGTGCAGGGCACCTGCCAGCAGGCCCCCGCTCATGTCCCACTCATGTCCCCTTGCACCCCCACCCCCCAGCATTGCAGGGTACCTGCCAGCAGGCCCCCACTCATGTCCCCCAGCACCCCCACCCCCCAGCAGTGCAGGGCACCTGCCAGCAGGCCCCCACTCATGTCCCACACATGTCCCCCAGCACCCACACCCCCCAGCAGTGCAGGGCACCTGCCAGTAGGCCCCCACTCATGCCCCCCAGCACCCCACCCCCAGCAGTCTGGGGTACCTGCCAGCAGGTCCCCACTCATGTCCACCAGCACCCCCACCCCCCAGCAGTGCAGGGCACCTGCCAGCAGGCCCTCACTCATGTCCCCCAGCACCCCCACACCCCAGCAGTGCAGGGCACCTGCCAGCAGGCCCCCACTCATGTCCCCGAGCACCCCCACCCCGAGCAGTCAGGGGCACCTGCCAGCAGGCCCCCACTCATGTCCCCTAGCACCCCCAACCCCCAGCAGTGCAGGGCACCTGCCAGCAGGCCCCCACTCATGTCCCACTCATGTCCCACTGCACTCCCACGCCCCAGCAGTGCATGGCACCTGCCAGCAGGCCCGCACTCATGTCCCTCTCATGTCCCCTTGCACCCCCACCCCCCAGCAGTGCAGGGTACCTGCCAGCAGGCCCCACTCATGTCCCACTCATGTCCCCTTGCACCCCCACCCCCCAGCAGTGCAGAGCACCTGCCAGCAGGCCCCCACTCATGTCCCCCAGCACCCCCACACCCCAGCAGTGCAGGGCACCTGCCAGCAGGCCCCCGCTCATGTCCCACTCATGTCCCCTTGCACCCCCACGCCCCAGCAGTGCAGAGCACCTGCCAGCAGGCCCGAACTCATGTCCCCCAGCACCCCCAACCCCCAGCAGTCAGGGGCACCTGCCAGCAGGCCCCCACTCATGGCCCCCAGCACCCCCACCCCCCAGCAGTGCTGGGCACCTGCCAGAAGGCCCCCACTCATGTCCCCCAGCACCCCCACCCTCCAGCAGAGCAGGGCACCTGCCAGCAGGCCCCCACTCATGTACCACAGCACCCCACCCCCAGCAGTCAGGGGCACCTGCCAGCAGGCCCCCACTCATGTCCCCCAGCACCCCCACCCCCCAGCAGTCAGGGGCACCTGCCAGCAGGCCCCCACTCATGTCCCCCAGCACCCCCACCCCCAGCAGTGCAGGGCACCTGTCAGCAGGCCCCCACTCATGTCCCACTCATGTCCCCTTGCACCCCCTCCCCCCAGCAGTGCAGGGCACCTGCCAGCAGGCCCCCACTCATGTCCCACTCATGTCCCCTTGCACCCCCTCCCACCAGCAGTGCAGGGCACCTGCCAGCAGGCCCCCACTCATGTCACACTCATGTCCCCTTGCACCCCACCCCCCAGCAGTGCAGGGCACCTGCCAGCAGGCCCCCACTCATGTCCCCCGGCACCCCCACCCCCAAGCAGTGCAGGGCACCTGCCAGCAGGCCCCCACTCATGTCCCCTAGCACCCTCTCCCGCCAGCAGTGCAGGGCACCTGCCAGCAGGCCCCCACTCATGTCACACTCATGTCCCCTTGCACCCTAACCCCCCAGCATTGCAGGGCACCTGCCAGCAGGCCCCCACTCATGTCCCCCAGCACCCCCACCCCCAAGCAGTGCAGGGCACCTGCCAGCAGGCCCCCACTCATGTCCCCCTGCACCCCCACGCCCCAGCAGTGCAGGGCACTTGCCAGCAGGCCCCCACTCATGTCCCACTCATTTCCCCTTGCACCCCCACCCCCCAGCAGTGCAGGGCACCTGCCAGCAGGCCCCCACTCATGTCCCACTCATGTCTCCTTTCACCCCCACCCCCAAGCAGTGCAGGGCACCTGCCAGCAGGCCCCCACTCATGTCCACCAACACCCTCACCCCCCAGCAGTGCAGGACACCTGCCAGCAGGCCCCCACTCGTGTCCCCTTGCACCCCCACCCCCAGCAGTGCAGGGCACCTGCCAGCAGGCCCACGCTCATGTCCCACTCATGTCCCCTTGCACCCCCACCCCCCAGCATTGCAGGATACCTGCCAGAAGGCCCCCACTAATGACCCCCAGCACCCCCCCCAGCAGTGCAGGGCACCTGCCAGCAGGCCCCCACTCATGTCCCACTCATGTCCCCCAGCACCCCCACCCCCAGCAGTCAGGGGTACTTGCCAGAAGGTCCCCACTCATGTCCCCCAGCACCCCCACCCCCCAGCAGTGCAGGGCACCTGCCAGCAGGCCCTCACTCATGTCCCCCTGCACCCCCATGCCCCAGCAGTGCAGGGCACCTGCCAGCAGGCCCCCACTCATGTCCCACTCATGTCCCCTTGCACCCCAACCCCCCAGCAGTGCAGGGCACCTGCCAGCAGGCCCCCACTCATGTCCCACTCATGTCCCCTTGCACCCCCACCCCCCAGCAGTGCAGGGCACCTGCCAGCAGGCCCCCACTCACGTCCCCCAGCACCCCCAACCCCCAGCAGTGCAGGGCACCTGCCAGCAGGCCCCCACTCATGTCCCACTCATGTCCCCTTGCATCCCACCCCCCAGCAGTGCAGGGCACCTGCCAGCAGGCCCCCGCTCATGTCCCACTCATGTCCCCTTGCGCCCCCACCCCCCAGCAGTGCAGACCAGCTGCCAGCAGGCCCCCACTTATGTCCCCCAGCACCCCCACCCCCCAGCAGTCAGGGGAACCTGCCAGCAGGTCCCCACCCATGTCCCCCAGCACCACCACCCCCCCAGAAGTGGTGGGCACCTGCCAGAAGGCCCCCACTCATGTCCCCCCGCACCCCCACCCCCCAGCAGTGCAGGGCACCTGCCAGTAGGCCCCCACTCATGTCCTGCAGCACCCCCACCCCCCAGCAGAGCAGGGCACCTGCCAGCAGGCCCCCACTCATGTCCCCCAGCACCCCCACCCCCCAGCAGTCAGGGGCACCTGCCAGCAGGTCCCCACCCATGTCCCCCAGCACCACCACCCCCCCAGAAGTGGTGGGCACCTGCCAGAAGGCCCCCACTCATGTCCCCCCGCACCTCCACCCCCCAGCAGTGCAGGGCACCTGCCAGTAGGCCCCCACTCATGTCCTGCAGCACCCCCACCCCCCAGCAGAGCAGGGCACCTGCCAGCAGGCCCCCACTCATGTACCACAGCACCCCACCCCCCAGCAGTCAGGGACACCTGCCAGCAGGCCCCCACTCATGTCCCCCAGCACCCCCACCCCCCAGCAGTCAGGGGCACCTGCCAGCAGGCCCCCACCCATGTCCCACTCATGTCCCCTTGCACCCCCTCCCCCCAGCAGTGCAGGGCGCCTGTCAGCAGGCCCCCACTCATGTCCCGCTCATGTCCCCTTGCACCCCCTCCCGCCAGCAGTGCAGGGCACCTGCCAGCAGGCACCCACTCATGTCACACTCATGTCCCCTTGCACCCCCACCCCCCAGCAGTGCAGGGCACCTGCCAGCAGGCCCCCACTCATGTCCCCCAGCACCCCCACCCCCAAGCAGTGCAGGGCACTTGCCAGCAGGCCCCCACTCATGTCCCACTCATTTCCCCTTGCACTCCCACCCCCCAGCAGTGCAGGACACCTGCCAGCAGGCCCCCACTCATGTCCCACAGGACCCCTGCCCCCCAGCAGTGCAGGGCACCTGCCAGCAGGCCCGCACTCATGTCCACCTGCACCTCCACCCCCCCAGCAGTGCAGGGCACCTGCCAGCAGGCCCCCACTCATGTCCCACACATGTCCCCCAGCACCCCCACCCCCCAGCAGTGCAGGGCACCTACCAGCAGGCCCCCACTCATGTCCCCCTGCACCCCCACCCCCCAGCAGTCAGGGGTACCTGCCAGCAGGTCCCCACTCATGTCCCCCAGCACCCCCAGCAGTGCAAGGCACCTGCCAGCAGGCCCCCACTCATGTCTCCTTGCACTCCCACCCCCCAGCAGTGCAGGGCACCTGCCAGCAGGCCCCCGCTCATGTCCCACTCATGTCCCCTTGCACCCCCACCCCCCAGCATTGCAGGGTACCTGCCAGCAGGCCCCCACTCATGTCCCCCAGCACCCCCACCCCCCAGCAGTGCAGGGCACCTGCCAGCAGGCCCCCACTCATGTCCCACACATGTCCCCCAGCACCCACACCCCCCAGCAGTGCAGGGCACCTGCCAGCAGGCCCCCACTCATGCCCCCCAGCACCCCACCCCCAGCAGTCTGGGGTACCTGCCAGCAGGTCCCCACTCATGTCCCCCAGCACCCCCACCCCCCAGCAGTGCAGGGCACCTGCCAGCAGGCCCTCACTCATGTCCCCCAGCACCCCCACACCCCAGCAGTGCAGGGCACCTGCCAGCAGGCCCCCACTCATGTCCCCGAGCACCCCCACCCCGAGCAGTCAGGGGCACCTGCCAGCAGGCCCCCACTCATGTCCCCTAGCACCCCCAACCCCCAGCAGTGCAGGGCACCTGCCAGCAGGCCCGCACTCATGTCCCACTCATGTCCCTTTGCACCCCACCCCCCAGCAGTGCAGGGTACCTGCCAGCAGGCCCCCACTCATGTCCCACTCATGTCACCTTGCACCCCCACCCCCCAGCAGTGCAGAGCACCTGCCAGCAGGCCCCCACTCATGTCCCCCAGCACCCCCACACCCCAGCAGTGCAGGGCACCTGCCAGCAGGCCCCCGCTCATGTCCCACTCATGTCCCCTTGCACCCCCACCCCCCAGCAGTGCAGAGCACCTGCCAGCAGGCCCGAACTCATGTCCCCCAGCACCCCCAACCCCCAACAGTCAGGGGCACCTGCCAGCAGGCCCCCACTCATGGCCCCCAGCACCCCCACCCCCCAGCAGTGCTGGGCACCTGCCAGAAGGCCCCCACTCATGTCCCCCAGCACTCCCACCCCCCAGCAGAGCAGGGCACCTGTCAGCAGGCCCCCACTCATGTACCACAGCACCCCATCCCCCAGCAGTCAGGGGCACCTGCCAGCAGGCCCCCACTCATGTCCCCCAGCACCCCCACCCCCCAGCAGTCAGTGGTACCTGCCAGCAGGCCCCCACTCATGTCCCACTCATGTCCCCTTGCACCCCCTCCCCCCAGCAGTGCAGGGCACCTGCCAGCAGGCCCCCACTCATGTCCCACTCATTTCCCCTTGCACCCTCTCCCGCCAGCAGTGCAGGGCACCTGCCAGCAGGCCCCCACTCATGTCACACTCATGTCCCCTTGCACCCCCACCCCCCAGCAGTGCAGGGCACCTGCCAGCAGGCCCCCACTCATGTCCCCCAGCACTCCCACCCCCAAGCAGTGCAGGGCACCTGCCAGCAGGCCCCCACTCATGTCCCCCTGCACCCCCACGCCCCAGCAGTGCAGGGCACTTGCCAGCAGGCCCCCACTCATGTCCCACTCATTTCCCCTTGCACCCCCACCCCCCAGCAGTGCAGGGCACCTGCCAGCAGGCCCCCACTCATGTCCCACTCATGTCTCCTTTCACCCCCACCCCCCAGCAATGCAGGGCACCTGCCAGCAGGCCCCCACTCATGTCCCCCAGCACCCTCACCCCCCAGCAGTGCAGGACACCTGCCAGCAGGCCCCACTCATGTCCCACTCATGTCCCCTTGCACCCCCACCCCCAGCAGTGCAGGGCACCTGCCAGCAGGCCCACGCTCATGTCCCACTCATGTCCCCTTGCACCCCCACCCCCCAGCATTGCAGGATACCTGCCAGAAGGCCCCCACTCATGACCCCTAGCACCCCCACCCCCAGCAGTGCAGGGCACCTGCCAGCAGGCCCCCACTCATGTCCCACTCATGTCCCCCAGCACCCCCACCCCCAGCAGTCAGGGGTACCTGCCAGCAGGTCCCCACTCATGTCCCCCAGCACCCCCACCCCCCAGCAGTGCAGGGCACCTGTCAGCAGGCCCTCACTCATGTCCCCCTGCACCCCCACGCCCCAGCAGTGCAAGGCACTTGCCAGCAGGCCCCCACTCATGTCCCACTCATGTCCCACTGCACCCCCATGCCCCAGCAGTGCATGGCACCTGCCAGCAGGCCCGCACTCATGTCCCACTCATGTCCCCTTGCACCCCCACCCCCCAGCAGTGCAGGGTACCTGCCAGCAGGCCCCCACTCATGTCCCACTCATGTCCCCTTGCACCCCCACCCCCCAGCAGTGCAGGGCACCTGCCAGCAGGCCCCCACTCATGTCCCCCAGCACCCCCACACCCCAGCAGTGCAGGGCACCTGCCAGCAGGCCCCTGCTCATGTCCCACTCATGTCCCCTTGCACCCCCACCCCCCAGCAGTGCAGAGCACCTGCCAGCAGGCCCGAACTCATGTCCCCCAGCACCCCCAACCCCCAGCAGTCAGGGGCACCTGCCAGCAGGCCCCCACTCATGGCCCCCAGCACCCCCACCCCCCAGCAGTGCTGGGCACTCGCCAGAAGGCCCCCACTCATGTCCCCCAGCACCCCCAACCCCAGCAGAGCAGGGCACCTGCCAGCAGGCCCCCACTCATGTACCACAGCACCCCACCCCCCAGCAGTCAGGGGCACCTGCCAGCAGGCCCCCACTCATGTCCCCCAGCACCCCCACCCCCCAGCAGTCAGGGGAACCTGCCAGCAGGCCCCCACTCATGTCCCCCAGCACCCCCACCCCCAGCAGTGCAGGGCACCTGCCAGCAGGCCCCCACTCATGTCCCACTCATGTCCCCTTGCACCCCCTCCCCCCAGCAGTGCAGGGCACCTGCCAGCAGGCCCCCACTCATGTCCCACTCATGTCCCCTTGCACCCCCTCCCACCAGCAGTGCAGGGCACCTGCCAGCAGGCCCCCACTCATGTCACACTCATGTCCCCTTGCACCCCCACCCCCCAGCAGTGCAGGGCACCTGCCAGCAGGCCCCCACTCATGTCCCCCAGCACCCCCACCCCCAAGCAGTGCAGGGCAGCTGCCAGCAGGCCCCCACTCATGTCCCCCTGCACCCCCACGCCCCAGCAGTGCATGGCACCTGCCAGCAGGCCCGCACTCATGTCCCACTCATGTCCCCTTGCACCCCCACCCCCCAACAGTGCAGGGTACCTGCCAGCAGGCCCCCACTCATGTCCCACTCATGTCCCCTTGCACCCCCACACCCCAGCAGTGCAGGGCACCTGCCAGCAGGCCCCCACTCATGTCCCCCAGCACCCCCACACCCCAGCAGTGCAGGGCACCTGCCAGCAGGCCCCCGCTCATGTCCCAATCATGTCCCCTTGCACCCCCACCCCCAGCATTGCAGGGTACCTGCCAGCAGGCCCCCACTCATGTCCCACACATGTCCCCCAGCACCCACACCCCCCAGCAGTGCAGGGCACCTGCCAGCAGGCCCCCACTCATGCCCCCCAGCACCCCACCCCCAGCAGTCAGGGGTACCTGCCAGCAGGTCCCCACTCATGTCCCCCAGCACCCCCAGCAGTGCAGGGCACCTGCCAGCAGGCCCTTACTCATGTCCCCCAGCACCCCCACACCCCAGCAGTGCAGGGCACCTGCCAGCAGGCCCCCACTCATGTCCCCGAGCACCCCCACCCCCAGCAGTCAGGGGCACCTGCCAGCAGGCCCCCACTTATGTCCCCTAGCACCCCCAACCCCCAGCAGTGCAGGGCACCTGCCAGCAGGCCCCCACTCATGTCCCACTCATGTCCCACTGCACCCCCATGCCCCAGCAGTGCATGGCACCTGCCAGCAGGCCCGCACTCATGTCCCACTCATGTCCCCTTGCACCCCCACCCCCCAGCAGTGCAGGGTACCTGCCAGCAGGCCCCCACTCATGTCCCACTCATGTCCCCTTGCACCCCCACCCCCCAGCAGTGCAGGGCACCTGCCAGCAGGCCCTCACTCATGTCCCCCAGCACCCCTACACCCCAGCAGTGCAGGTCACCTGCCAGCAGGCCCCCGCTCATGTCCCACTCATGTCCCCTTGCACCCCCACCCCCCAGCAGTGCAGAGCACCTGCCAGCAGGCCCGAACTCATGTCCCCCAGCACCCCCAACCCCCAGCAGTCAGGGGCACCTGCCAGCAGGCCCCCACTCATGGCCCCCAGCACCCCCACCCCCCAGCAGTGCTGGGCACCTGCCAGAAGGCCCCCACTCATGTCCCCCAGCACCCCCACCCCCCAGCAGAGCAGGGCACCTGCCAGCAGGCCCCCACTCATGTACCACAGCACCCCACCCCCCAGCAGTCAGGGGCACCTGCCAGCAGGCCCCCACTCATGTCCCCCAGCACCCCCACCCCCCAGCAGTCAGGGGCACCTGCCAGCAGGCCCCCACTCATGTCCCCCAGCACCCCCACCCCCAGCAGTGCAGGGCACCTGCCAGCAGGCCCCCACTCATGTCCCACTCATGTCCCCTTGCACCCCCTCCCCCCAGCAGTGCAGGGCACCTGCCAGCAGGCCCCCACTCATGTTCCACTCATGTCCCCTTGCACCCTCTCCCGCCAGCAGTGCAGGGCACCTGCCAGCAGGCCCCCACTCATGTCACACTCATGTCCCCTTGCACCCCCACCCCCCAGCAGTGCAGGGCACCTGCCAGCAGGCCCCCACTCATGTCCCCCAGCACCCCCACCCCCAAGCAGTGCAGGGCACCTGCCAGCAGGCCCCCACTCATGTCCCCCTGCACCCCCACGCCCCAGCAGTGCAGGGCACTTGCCAGCAGGCCCCCACTCATGTCCCACTCATTTCCCCTTGCACTCCCACCCCCCAGCAGTGCAGGACACCTGCCAGCAGGCCCCCACTCATGTCCCACAGCACCCCCACCCCCCAGCAGTGCAGGGCACCTGCCAGCAGGCCCCCACTCATGTCACACTCATGTCCCCTTGCACCCCCACCCCCCAGCAGTGCAGGGCACCTGCCAGCAGGCCCCCACTCATGTCCCCCAGCACCCCCACCCCCAAGCAGTGCAGGGCACCTGCCAGCAGGCCCCCACTCATGTCCCCCTGCACCCCCACGCCCCAGCAGTGCAGGGCACTTGCCAGCAGGCCCCCACTCATGTCCCACTCATTTCCCCTTGCACCCCCACCCCCCAGCAGTGCAGGACACCTGCCAGCAGGCCCCCACTCATGTCCCACAGCACCCCCGCCCCCCAGCAGTGCAGGGCACCTGCCAGCAGGCCCCCACTCATGTCCCCCTGCACCTCCACCCCCCAGCAGTGCAGGGCACCTGCCAGCAGGCCCCCACTCATGTCCCACACATGTCCCCCAGCACCCCCACCCCCAGCAGTGCAGGGCACCTACCAGCAGGCCCCCACTCATGTCCCCCAGCACCCCCACCCCCCAGTAGTCAGGGGTACCTGCCAGCAGGTCCCCACTCATGTCCCCCAGCGCCCCCACCCCCCAGCAGTGCAAGGCACCTGCCAGCAGGCCCCCACTCATGTCTCCTTGCACTCCCACCCCCCAGCAGTGCAGGGCACCTGCCAGCAGGCCCCCGCTCATGTCCCACTCATGTCCCCTTGCACCCCCACCCCCCAGCATTGCAGGGTACCTGCCAGCAGGCCCCCACTCATGTCCCCCAGCACCCCCACCCCCCAGCAGTGCAGGGCACCTGCCAGCAGGCCCCCACTCATGTCCCACACATGTCCCCCAGCACCCACACCCCCCAGCAGTGCAGGGCACCTGCCAGCAGGCCCCCACTCATGCCCCCCAGCACCCCACCCGCAGCAGTCTGGGGTACCTGCCAGCAGGTCCCCACTCATGTCCACCAGCACCCCCACCCCCCAGCAGTGCAGGGAAGCTGCCAGCAGGCCCTCACTCATGTCCCCCAGCACCCCCACACCCCAGCAGTGCAGGGCACCTGCCAGCAGGCCCCCACTCATGTCCCCGAGCACCCCCACCCCAGCAGTCAGGGGCACCTGCCAGCAGGCCCCCACTCATGTCCCCTAGCACCCCCAGCAGTGCAGGGCACCTGCCAGCAGGCCCCCACTCATGTCCCACTCATGTCCCCCTGCACTCCCACGCCCCAGCAGTGCTTGGCACCTGCCAGCAGGCCCGCACTCATGTCCCCCAGCACCCCCACGCCCCAGCAGTGCAGGGCACCTGCCAGCAGGCCCCCGCTCATGTCCCACTCATGTCCCCTTGCACCCCCACGCCCCAGCAGTGCAGAGCACCTGCCAGCAGGCCCGAACTCATGTCCCCCAGCACCCCCAACCCCCAGCAGTCAGGGGCACCTGCCAGAAGGCCACCACTCATGTCCCCCAGCACCCCCACCCTCCAGCAGAGCAGGGCACCTGCCAGCAGGCCCCCACTCATGTACCACAGCACCCCACCCCCCAGCAGTCAGGGGCACCTGGCAGCAGGCCCCCACTCATGTCCCCCAGCACCCCCACCCCTCAGCAGTCAGGGGCACCTGCCAGCAGGCCCCCACTCATGTCCCCCAGCACCCCCACCCCCAGCAGTGCAGGGCACCTGCCAGCAGGCCCCCACTCATGTCCCACTCATGTCCCCTTGCACCCCCTCCCCCCAGCAGTGCAGGGCACCTGCCAGCAGGCCCCCACTCATGTCCCACTCATGTCCCCTTGCACCCCCTCCCACCAGCAGTGCAGGGCACCTGCCAGCAGGCCCCCACTCATGTCACACTCATGTCCCCTTGCACCCCACCCCCCAGCAGTGCAGGGCACCTGCCAGCAGGCCCCCACTCATGTCCCCCGGCACCCCCACCCCCAAGCAGTGCAGGGCACCTGCCAGCAGGCCCCCACTCATGTCCCCTTGCACCCTCTCCCGCCAGCAGTGCAGGGCACCTGCCAGCAGGCCCCCACTCATGTCACACTCATGTCCCCTTGCACCCTAACCCCCCAGCATTGCAGGGCACCTGCCAGCAGGCCCCCACTCATGTCCCCCAGCACCCCCACCCCCAAGCAGTGCAGGGCACCTGCCAGCAGGCCCCCACTCATGTCCCCCTGCACCCCCACGCCCCAGCAGTGCAGGGCACTTGCCAGCAGGCCCCCACTCATGTCCCACTCATTTCCCCTTGCACCCCCACCCCCCAGCAGTGCAGGGCACCTGCCAGCAGGCCCCCACTCATGTCCCACTCATGTCTCCTTTCACCCCCACCCCCAAGCAGTGCAGGGCACCTGCCAGCAGGCCCCCACTCATGTCCCCCAGCACCCTCACCCCCCAGCAGTGCAGGACACCTGCCAGCAGGCCCCCACTCATGTCCCCTTGCACCCCCACCCCCAGCAGTGCAGGGCACCTGCCAGCAGGCCCACGCTCATGTCCCACTCATGTCCCCTTGCACCCCCACCCCCCAGCATTGCAGGATACCTGCCAGAAGGCCCCCACTAATGACCCCCAGCACCCCCCCAGCAGTGCAGGGCACCTGCCAGCAGGCCCCCACTCATGTCCCACTCATGTCCCCCAGCACCCCCACCCCCAGCAGTCAGGGGTACTTGCCAGCAGGTCCCCACTCATGTCCCCCAGCACCCCCACCCCCCAGCAGTGCAGGGCACCTGCCAGCAGGCCCTCACTCATGTCCCCCTGCACCCCCATGCCCCAGCAGTGCAGGGCACCTGCCAGCAGGCCCCCACTCATGTCCCACTCATGTCCCCTTGCACCCCAACCCCCCAGCAGTGCAGGGCACCTGCCAGCAGGCCCCCACTCATGTCCCACTCATGTCCCCTTGCACCCCCACCCCCCAGCAGTGCAGGGCACCTGCCAGCAGGCCCCCACTCACGTCCCCCAGCACCCCCAACCCCCAGCAGTGCAGGGCACCTGCCAGCAGGCCCCCACTCATGTCCCACTCATGTCCCCTTGCGCCCCCACCCCCCAGCAGTGCAGAGCAGCTGCCAGCAGGCCCCCACTCATGTCCCCCAGCACCCCCACCCCCCAGCAGTCAGGGGAACCTGCCAGCAGGTCCCCACCCATGTCCCCCAGCACCACCACCCCCCAGAAGTGGTGGGCACCTGCCAGAAGGCCCCCACTCATGTCCTGCAGCACCCCCACCCCCCAGCAGAGCAGGGCACCTGCCAGCAGGCCCCCACTCATGTCCCCCAGCACCCCCACCCCCCAGCAGTCAGGGGCACCTGCCAGCAGGTCCCCACCCATGTCCCCCAGCACCACCACCCCCCCAGAAGTGGTGGGCACCTGCCAGGAGGCCCCCACTCATGTCCCCCCGCACCCCCACCCCCCAGCAGTGCAGGGCACCTACCAGTAGGCCCCCACTCATGTCCTGCAGCACCCCCACCCCCCAGCAGAGCAGGGCACCTGCCAGCAGGCCCCCACTCATGTACCACAGCACCCCACCCCCCAGCAGTCAGGGACACCTGCCAGCAGGCCCCCACTCATGTCCCCCAGCACCCCCACCCCCCAGCAGTCAGGGGCACCTGCCAGCAGGCCCCCACCCATGTCCCCCAGCACCCCCACCCCCAGCAGTGCAGGGCACCTGCCAGCAGGCCCCCACTCATGTCCCACTCATGTCCCCTTGCACCCCCTCCCCCCAGCAGTGCAGGGCGCCTGCCAGCAGGCCCCCACTCATGTCCCGCTCATGTCCCCTTGCACCCCCTCCCGCCAGCAGTGCAGGGCACCTGCCAGCAGGCACCCACTCATGTCACACTCATGTCCCCTTGCACCCCCACCCCCCAGCAGTGCAGGGCACCTGCCAGCAGGCCCCCACTCATGTCCCCCAGCACCCCCACCCCCAAGCAGTGCAGGGCACTTGCCAGCAGGCCCCCACTCATGTCCCACTCATTTCCCCTTGCACTCCCACCCCCCAGCAGTGCAGGACACCTACCAGCAGGCCCCCACTCATGTCCCCCTGCACCCCCACCCCCCAGCAGTCAGGGGTACCTGCCAGCAGGTCCCCACTCATGTCCCACACATGTCCCCCAGCACCCCCACCACCCAGCAGTGCAGGGCACCTACCAGCAGGCCCCCACTCATGTCCCCCTGCACCCCCACCCCCCAGCAGTCAGGGGTACCTGCCAGCAGGTCCCCACTCATGTCCCCCAGCACCCCCAGCAGTGCAAGGCACCTGCCAGCAGGCCCCCACTCATGTCTCCTTGCACTCCCACCCCCCAGCAGTGCAGGGCACCTGCCAGCAGGCCCCCGCTCATGTCCCACTCATGTCCCCTTGCACCCCCACCCCCCAGCATTGCAGGGTACCTGCCAGCAGGCCCCCACTCATGTCCCCCAGCACCCCCACCCCCCAGCAGTGCAGGGCACCTGCCAGCAGGCCCCCACTCATGTCCCACACATGTCCCCCAGCACCCACACCCCCCAGCAGTGCAGGGCACCTGCCAGCAGGCCCCCACTCATGCCCCCCAGCACCCCACCCCCAGCAGTCTGGGGTACCTGCCAGCAGGTCCCCACTCATGTCCCCCAGCACCCCCACCCCCCAGCAGTGCAGGGCACCTGCCAGCAGGCCCTCACTCATGTCCCCCAGCACCCCCACACCCCAGCAGTGCAGGGCACCTGCCAGCAGGCCCCCACTCATGTCCCCGAGCACCCCCACCCCCAGCAGTCAGGGGCACCTGCCAGCAGGCCCCCACTCATGTCCCCTAGCACCCCCAACCCCCAGCAGTGCAGGGCACCTGCCAGCAGGCCCCCACTCATGTCCCACTCATGTCCCACTGCACCCCCACGCCCCAGCTGTGCATGGCACCTGCCAGCAGGCCCGCACTCATGTCCCACTCATGTCCCTTTGCGCCCCACCCCCCAGCAGTGCAGGGTACCTGCCAGCAGGCCCCCACTCATGTCCCACTCATGTCACCTTGCACCCCCACCCCCCAGCAGTGCAGAGCACCTGCCAGCAGGCCCCCACTCATGTCCCCCAGCACCCCCACACCCCAGCAGTGCAGGGCACCTGCCAGCAGGCCCCCGCTCATGTCCCACTCATGTCCCCTTGCACCCCCACGCCCCAGCAGTGCAGAGCACCTGCCAGCAGGCCCGAACTCATGTCCCCCAGCACCCCCAACCCCCAACAGTCAGGGGCACCTGCCAGCAGGCCCCCACTCATGGCCCCCAGCACCCCCACCCCCCAGCAGTGCTGGGCACCTGCCAGAAGGCCCCCACTCATGTCCCCCAGCACCCCCACCCCCCAGCAGAGCAGGGCACCTGCCAGCAGGCCCCCACTCATGTACCACAGCACCCCATCCCCCAGCAGTCAGGGGCACCTGCCAGCAGGCCCCCACTCATGTCCCCCAGCACCCCCACCCCCCAGCAGTCAGTGGTACCTGCCAGCAGGCCCCCACTCATGTCCCACTCATGTCCCCTTGCACCCCCTCCCCCCAGCAGTGCAGGGCACCTGCCAGCAGGCCCCCACTCATGTCCCACTCATGTCCCCTTGCACCCTCTCCCGCCAGCAGTGCAGGGCACCTGCCAGCAGGCCCCCACTCATGTCACACTCATGTCCCCTTGCACCCCCACCCCCCAGCAGTGCAGGGCACCTGCCAGCAGGCCCCCACTCATGTCCCCCAGCACTCCCACCCCAAAGCAGTGCAGGGCACCTGCCAGCAGGCCCCCACTCATGTCCCCCTGCACCCCCACGCCCCAGCAGTGCAGGGCACTTGCCAGCAGGCCCCCACTCATGTCCCACTCATTTCCCCTTGCACCCCCACCCCCCAGCAGTGCAGGGCACCTGCCAGCAGGCCCCCACTCATGTCCCACTCATGTCTCCTTTCACCCCCACCCCCCAGCAATGCAGGGCACCTGCCAGCAGGCCCCCACTCATGTCCCCCAGCACCCTCACCCCCCAGCAGTGCAGGACACCTGCCAGCAGGCCCCCACTCATGTCCCACTCATGTCCCCTTGCACCCCCACCCCCAGCAGTGCAGGGCACCTGCCAGCAGGCCCACGCTCATGTCCCACTCATGTCCCCTTGCACCCCCACCCCCCAGCATTGCAGGATACCTGCCAGAAGGCCCCCACTCATGACCCCTAGCACCCCCACCCCCAGCAGTGCAGGGCACCTGCCAGCAGGCCCCCACTCATGTCCCACTCATGTCCCCCAGCACCCCCACCCCCAGCAGTCAGGGGTACCTGCCAGCAGGTCCCCACTCATGTCCCCCAGCACCCCCACCCCCCAGCAGTGCAGGGCACCTGTCAGCAGGCCCTCACTCATGTCCCCCTGCACCCCATGCCCCAGCAGTGCAGGGCACCTGCCAGCAGGCCCCCACTCATGTCCCACTCATGTCCCCTTGCACCCCAACCCCCCAGCAGTGCAGGGCACCTGCCAGCAGGCCCCCACTCATGTCCCACTCATGTCCCCTTGCACCCCCACCCCCCAGCAGTGCAGGGCACCTTCCAGCAGGCCCCCCACTCATGTCCCCCAGCACCCCACCCCCCAGCAGTGCAGGGCACCTGCCAGCAGGCCCCCACTCATGTCCCACTCATGTCCCCTTGCACCCCCACCCCCCAGCAGTGCAGGGCACCTGCCAGCAGGCCCTCGCTCATGTCCCACTCATGTCCCCTTGCGCCCCCACCCCCCAGCAGTGCAGAGCAGCTGCCAGCAGGTCCCCACCCATGTCCCCCAGCACCACCACCCCCCCAGAAGTGGTGGGCACCTGCCAGAAGGCCCCCACTCATGTCCCCCCGCACCCTCACCCCCCAGCAGTGCAGAGCACCTGCCAGTAGGCCCCCACTCATGTCCTGCAGCACCCCCACCCCCCAGCAGTCAGGAGCACCTGCCAGCAGGCCCCCACTCATGTCCCCCAGCACCCCCACCCCCCAGCAGTCAGGGGCACCTGCCAACAGGCCCCCACTCATGTCCCACAGCACCCCCAACCCCCAGCAGTGCAGGGCACCTGCCGGCAGGCCCCCACTCATGTCCCCTTGGACCCCCACCCCCCAGCAATGCAGGGCACCTGCCAGCAGGCCCCCACCGATGTCCCACTCATGTCCCCTTTCACCCCCACCCCCCAGCAGTGCAGGGCACCTGCCAGCAGGCCCCCACTCATGTCCCCCAGCACCCCCACCCCCCAGCAGTGCAGGGCACCTGCCAGCAGGCCCCCACTCATGTCTCACTCATGTCCCCTTGTACCCCCACCCCCCAGCAGTGCAGGGCACCTGCCAGCAGGTCCTCACCCATGTCCCACTCATGTCCCCTTGCACCCCCACCCCCCAGCAGTGCAGGGCACCTGCCAGCAGGCCCCCACTCATGTCCCTCAGCACCGCCACCCCCCAGCAGTGCAGGGCAACTGCCAGCAGGCCTCCGCTCATGTCCCACTCATGTCCCCTTGCACCCCCACCCCCCAGCAGTGCAGGGCACCTGCCAGCAGGCCCTCGCTCATGTCCCACTCATGTCCCCTTGCAACCCCACCCCCCAGCAGTGCAGAGCACCTGCCAGCAGGCCCCCACTCATGTCCCCCAGCACCCCCATCCCCCAGCAGTCAGAGGCACCTGCCAGCAGGCCCCCACTCATGTCCCCCAGCACCCCCACCCCCCAGCAGTGCTGGGCACCTGCCAGAAGGCCCCCACTCATGTCCCCCAGCACCCCCACCCCCCAGCAGTGCAGGGCACCTGCCAGCAGGCCCCCACTGATGTCCCACAGCACCCCCACCCTCCAGCAGTCAGGGGCACCTGCCAGCAGTCCCCCACTCATGTCCCCCAATACCCCCACCCCCGGCAGTCAGGGGCACCTGCCAGCAGGCCCCCACTCATGTCCCCCAGCACCCCCACCCCCAGCAGTCAGGGGCACCTGCCAGCAGGCCCCCACTCATGTCCCCCAGCACCCCCTCCCCCCAGCAGTGCAGGGCACCTGCCAGCAGGCCCCCACTCATGTCCCACTCATGTCCCTTGCACCCCCACCCCCCAGCAGTGCAGGGCACCTGCCAGCAGGCCCCCACTCATGTCCCCTTGCACCCCCATCACCCAGCAGTGCAGGGCACCTGCCAGCAGGCCCCCACTCATGTCCCCCAGCACCCCCACCCCCCAGCAGTGCAGGGCACCTGCCAGCAGGCCCCCACTCATGTCCCACTCATGTCCCCTTGCACCCCCACCCCCCAGCAGTGCAGGGCACCTGCCAGCAGGCCCTCACTCATGTCCCACTCATGTTCCCTTGAACCCCCACTCCCCAGCAGTGCAGGGCACCTGCCAGCAGGCCCCCACTCATGTCCCCCAGCACCCCACCCCCCAGCAGTGCAGGGCACCTGCCAGCAGGCCCCCACTCATGTCCCACTCATGTCTCCTTGCACCCCCACCCCCAGCAGTGAAATGGCGATCTCATGACACAAACCAAAAGTCAACTATGTACATCAACACATGTCCGCCACACGAAGGCAGGCGGTAGCGTCCCTGCGCATTAAAAAAATGTGCGCTAACAAAAATCACGTATATACTGCTCTGATGAATGTCCCATACTGTGGCCCTCTAGGACAAATGACGTGCAAAGGGGTACGCGACAAACACGGACACCCGCTGTGTCAAAAATAGCGTGTATTTCAGGGGTGCACGGGAAGTTCAACACGCGATTGGGCCTGGCCAAGCGGGGTAGGTGTATTTCAGGGGCTCGCGGGAAGTTTTACACGCGATTGGGCCTGGCCAAGCGGGGTACGTGTATTTCAGGGGCTCGTGGGAAGTTTTACACGCGATTGGGCCTGGCCGAGCGGGGTACGTGTATTTCAGGGGCTCACGGGAAGTTTTACACGCGATTGGGCCAGGGCGAGCGGGGTACGTGTATTACTGGGGTGGGCGGGGAAGTACAGGAGGCAAATGCGCGGAACACCCACATGCACACGCCAAAAAAGACACGCTAATCCGGAAACACTTACGCCAGCAGGGAGCAGGCGTACATTGACCCTCGCAGCATAAAAGTGCGCGCAAACAACAAGCAAGCTCAGACGCCAGGATGAACATACCGTTCCTAGCAGCAGTGGTCGTGGGATACCGGAGGAGGAGGAGGATAGTCAGGCCCAGAATTTTCACACCCAGAACCAGCCTTTTTGGGATGCCTGATGACCAGGTGTATGGGAGGTACAGGTTTCCACCTCACATAATACTCGACCTGGTCAGTGAGTGGGAGGATAACCTCACATCACCCACCCTCTGCTCCCTAGCACTCAGCCCCCTGGAGAAGGTCCTCAATGTACTGCACTTTTTGGCCACCGGATCATTTCAGCAGACAAGTGCCATAGTGGGGGGGTGTCACAGGCCACGCAGTCACGCTGCCTACACCAGGTCTTGGCCATCATGACTGCACGCCCATCAGTCCGCAGGCACATATACCTGCCCAGAACACCTGCAGAAAGGCAGCCTGCCGTCCAGGATTTCTATGGGGTGGCACAATTCCCCAAAGTCCTAGGTGCCATTGATTGCACCCATGTGGCTCTACGTCCCCCCAGGGCATCAGAGCACATCTATAGAAACCGCAAGCACTGGCATCCCATCAACGTGCAGGTAGTATGTGATGCCAAGGGAATCATCACCTCAGTATATGCCAACTATCCAGGGTCCACCCACAACAGTTTCATTTACAGAATGTCAACCCTAAACCGGGACCTAGAAGCTGGGCGGCATGGCGATACATGGCTGCTTGGTGAGTATAAATGCCACAGCACATGCATTCTTGCCAAATACTGAGTAATGTCACAAGCCAAACTAATGATACCCATCACCACCTCCCCAGGGGACAGTGCCTACCCTCTGAGCACCCAAATGATGACGCCAATTCGGAACCCCACCACGCCACCTGAGGTAAGATTCAACACAGCCCCTATTGCAACCCGGGGCATAGTGGAGCGCACATTCGGAGTGCTCAAGTCACGCTTTTGCTCCCTTGACCGTTCTGGCGGGCAGCTGTTATACGCTCGCCCAGTAGTGTGCAGGATCATAGTGGCAGCATGTGTCCTGCACAACGTTGCAACACGCTAGGGCCTGCCGGTGGACATGGTGGTGCCCCCACATCCCCAACCACATGCACGCCCGCTGCACATGGGAGGGGAAAGGGCACGGGGTGAGGCAGCCCGAACTTAACTGGTGGCTAATTACTTCACTTAGAATCACACCCCTGTGGAGTGCACACAGCCCTGCCACATACCAGCAGACAATCGATGATGACATAAGGGACAGTCAACTGTCACAACCATACCAGCCTGAGATTGGTCACCTGGAAGTGTCACAATGGGGGCATCCCTACCTACAGAAACACCACCAATGCTGTGTCATCAAAAGACACATATGCTGCTAAATGCATTACCCCCTTGCAAAATACAACATGAGAACAGTGCCATGTCACCCAACCCCTCCCCAGCACTGCCACCCAACACACCATGGCATGTCATGCTATGTGAGAGCAAACAAAGCAATCCCGAAAACCTGACACAAGTGTCACAAGTACAGTGTCCCTAATGGAAACTGGCCACACACAATATGCTCCCAGTAATGTTGAACTAACAACACACATGACCAAATACTTACCAACAATACAATGCAGCTACTCAAGCTCAAACATAACTAAAATATGACAGTACTAAGTTAAAGTAGTCGTAGTCTTACAACCTGAATATGCCACCACATCGCCCCCTTCCAACTGTAGTCTTGCAGGCTTCAAAACTTGTCTGTGTACTGCATACAACATGAACTCCATCTCCAAAGTAGATGGCCTTGTGAAGACATGAGGAATGAACCTGCAAATTTAGAGGGAGACATGGAAGCAGAGCATACATAATTACAACATGCAGTGTACAATACAACAACAATATACACAAGGAATGTCTACACAGTATTGACTACAGACTGCCCATACAGCTCATGGGAGCCCAACATCACTGTGTACATCACTGTCACTTGGTCACACCCTTTGCAAGCCCATGGAAACGGGAAGCAGGAGGGGTGTGTGTCTCACGAACCCAAGCATCAAACCAAAACTCAGGAGAAGCCTGCATGTGCCCAGCCGGAATACAGTGGATGCCCACGGGAGCCACACAAGGCAACACACTGTCAAAAAATAATAAAAAATAAAAAATAAAAAATAAAAAAATAAAAAATAAAAAATGGCCATGTGTGGGCCGGGGGCAGGGGGGCACCCAGGAGGTCCGAGGACAGGGTGCGCACCAACAGCCGCCTGTGTGGATGTTGGGAAAAAAAAACACCTCCATGGGCTCATGGCCTGCACGGCTATGCCAATGTGGGAGAACTGCTGCTGTCACTCTGAACACCCTCTGCTGCTGCCACAGGAGGTGGTGGTGCTATGGGAGGCAGCCCACGCAAAGCCCTGGTATGCTCCTCCATGGCAGCAAGCATGCGGGTGTGGAAGGTCTCGTTCTGGAGGATTATAGTGCGGAGATCCCCATGCAGCACCTGACGTGATGCCCGGCTCTCCTACCGAGTTGCCTGCATCTCAGCTGAGAGTGAACGTGTGAGCCGCTCCAGCTGCTGTTCTGTCCTCAAGTTAGTGGAAGTCTCAAGGTCAACAAGAGTCTCCCTGAGGTGATGGAGTTCTACCCTCAGGGCTTCCCTGTGGCCCTGGTACTCTATTGAAATCGATTGGCGTAGAGTCTCCAGTGCCGCCCGTCTGTCCCTGTTGGACGCCAACATGTCCTCCCTGTGTGATTGGCAAATGGAGTCTGTTGCGTGCTGTAGTTGCTCCATCTACCTTTCAGGGGGGACAATGGAAGTGGCCACCCTCTCCATTGCTTGAGCCATGATATGATATGATATGATATGGCATTTGTAACGCGCCTATACACAGGTGTTTCAAGGCGCGAAACTGATGTTGCCTGTTGGGTTGCCATACCGTACATGGATTGTTCCCATGCGGTATTGCCTGGTGGCGTACGGCCACCACGTCGGCGGGCACCACACCTGTTTGGGGCAAGGCGATCTGCGCCTTGCTGTGCCGGCACTGCCTGAGGCTGCAGGACTGCATTCCCACTCTGATCTGCTGGCCCAGTAACAGGATCAGATGTTGTGGAGTGTGACCCTGTACCCGTAACCGCCAAAGGCTGACTAACCAACAATGACATCCCCATAGAGGGTTCTACCCCTTGTGCAGGTGGGTTGGACAGAACAGAACCCCTTCCAGAAACACGTACCTGTGACGCCACATAGGTCTCATCATCCGAATCAGCACCTGAATAGAGGTCTGGGGAGGTGCACCCAGAGACACCCCTTGACAGAATCGTCTGCAGCAAGAGTGGGTTCTCACCCACCACCACACCACGTCCCCCACTGGTGGCCGGTTGTGCCTCAGGTTCCTCCTGGGTCTGCACCATCTCCTCAACCTCAACAGCATCAAGTGCGTCATCTCCTGCAAAAACATGAAAGACAAAAAATGGAAACAGGCATTAGCACCATAGCACACAAATAGGCCTGACAAGCTACAGAACCAGAACATGATTTACACATGTCCCACATGACGATAACCCTCCCATGCATGCACTGTCACAGAGTTGGAAGGGGAGGCAAAAGTCAGACACTGATGACACCAAGATGGAATAGCAACACATTTGCTGCATGCTGGGTAGCACTGCCATCACACATTGGCCTGTGAGTGGCATGTCCTGTACACATAAATGACACATGCCATCACACAGATGGCATGTACCATAGCCATGGTACATTCCACAAGTACTTCCATATGTCAGTGAATGAGTACTGTCACCCATCCATGTGAGATGGACATGAAGAGATGAAAAATGCCACATAGTGTGAAAAGATACGCCATGTGCCACACACTGCAACACATCCAGTGTACCAAAATACAGTGATTGCAGGGCCATGTACACATCAATGGTTGTGCACTTCAACATGACAGGAAACAACTAGCATGTTCCACATTCAAACAGGCCCAAAAACATCATGTGATCAGGACAATACTCATTCAGCCTGAATGGTCAAATCATTCAACTACCAAGGTGACACATGTGGGCCAATGTCGGGTTCTTCAATGACAGAAGCATGTCACATATGTCACAATAGGGCTGAGGAATGTGTTGCAAAAGTGGGAGAATTGAAACAATCAGCCTGAAAGAACACTGAAAAATACAAACAATGTTGTTGCATGATGCCACCTCAAGGGCAACTGCCGTAATGTTGCGCTAAATTACTACTGTGGGCAGAAGGGATACTGTCACACCCAAATTCAAGGCAGCAGAATGTTTTGGATGAAGCACATGGGTGACCAATACTACTCAGTCACACACACCCTCACCTGCCACTCAATCAGAACCCGTCACCCAAACAACATACACATGCATTACACACACACGCATGGGCACTCACCGGACAATGTGTCATAATCGGGTAGTTCTCCCACACCTCGGATCTGTTCCTCTGTGACGAAGGTCCCAGCAACAGACTCATGTTCAGTGAGTTTGTTGTCCTCTTGTGGAGACCCACCGCCAGTCACCAGAGTAGCAGCATGATTTGAGGCCAGCTTGTTCTTTGCTCTGCGTTTCAGGTCGTTCCACCGCTTCTAGCAATCATCAGCTGAGCGCCTCACAAATCCAAGGGCACTTATGTGGTCGGCGATCGTCTGCCTGTGTGCCTTACGTTGACCAGGTGTGGTCTTGGACCCTGCAGTCACCACCATTTCGTGGCTATGTGCCAACACCTAGCTCACGAGTGCATCAAGTTCCGAATCATTGAAGCAAGGCTTCCTTGAGGTACCGGAGTGTCTAGCCGTGCCTGGGGTCTCAGCCTGTCGTGCCAGAGCACCCTTCTTCCTCTTCTTTAAAGGTGGAGCAGAGCCAGAGTGGCTTACGCCACTCTGGTCAGTAAGGGCAGAATCCCCGGTGGACTGGGTAGTAGGAGTGTGGGAATGCACAATGACCATAGTCCTTGATGCAGGCATTGGTTGCAGGGTAATGTTGGCAGGGGGAACGTCAGTTTGATGGACTGGGACTGACACTGTCCTGGCTGGGAGAGTCAGAGCTGGGGCGGATGGAGCTGCAGCTGCCCCTGCAGCCTCCCCACCCTGCATACTTGGGGCAGCAGATGACATAGCTGCCCCACATACACGTGGATTGGTGACAACAACTTGCACTGCCACATGTGGCCTCGACTTGCTGACCTGGAAGTCAGCCAGGGAGTCATCCTGTGCCAGGTCAGGTGCCACAATGGTCTGGTCCAACAGGGGCTGAGCTTGGATGGTGTCAGCCACGTTTCCCTCAACCATGGGGGGGCATGGGTGTCCCTGATTGTTCCTCCACACATGGGGGCATAGGGGCACCCTGCAGATCCCAGCCACGTCCCCTACCGCGCCCACCAGGCCCACCTTTTGAGGGTCGGCCACCTTTGGCTCCCTTACCGCTTGCTCGCCTCCCAGCCATGGCACTGATGTTGTTGTGCGTATGGGAGTTGCAGTAAACTATTGTCCTGGGAAATTGGGGGTCAAAGGGGTAGGATACCAGATGGAATTCGTACCCTAGTGCTCTAACAAGGCTGTCTGTGACCCCTGGGGGAATATGACGGGTCACGCAACGCACAGGCAGCCCGAAATCAAAAATAAATGTGCATGCAACCCCTCGTAGACCACAGCGTGAAAAAATGAACCTGCACTACGCTGTGGCACCCAGAAACACAAAAATAAGCATACGCGTAATACACGCAGCCTACAATGACCTCTGAAGCGGAAGGCGACACACGGGGCAAGCACAGTTGCTAAGTATGTGCAGAACTCACCGTCTGCCTGGAAAAAGAATGTGAAAAATACGCGAGTGTGCGCGTTGGCAACATCCCCGCCAAAAGAAGAATTGAACGCTGTCTGAGGAGACAGGACAAAAGGAGAAGTGAACTCTGTTTGAGGAAACAGGCCCAAGAAAAAAACAGAAAATAGCTGTCAGAGGTAACAGGGAGTACAAACTAGAAACGCTGTGAAGTAATCGCGTGTGAACCGACAAGAAGTACAGATTTCACCCACTCGCTCTCCACGAAAAGCACGTACAAGGAAATGGAGTCCTTCATACACGCAGCTTTTAAACCGGCCCACACGTACACGTCAGAGATGCGTGTACGCGGGCGCTTTCATACAATTACACGCAATGACACACAGAGGTGCAGTCTTTCCACATGTGCTCCGTCATCACGTGCTATGAGTGAAGCGCCCGCGCACGTAATGTAACTTACGCGCCTACGCGCTAAGGCCTTTCGTCCAATGGAATCGCGCGCATGTGCTGACGCGCTTACGCGCTAAGGGCCTTTCCTCGAATTACACGCTGACGTGCAAGATTTTCACGTGCCAAATCACTCCGTATCAAGCTGGCCACGCGAAAACACACGGAAGACCACGCTCCTGCCCTGAAGGCCATTTTCCTGCCCCCAAGAGCCCCGA
Source organism: Ambystoma mexicanum (assembly GCF_040938575.1). Classification (NCBI taxonomy): domain Eukaryota; kingdom Metazoa; phylum Chordata; class Amphibia; order Caudata; family Ambystomatidae; genus Ambystoma; species Ambystoma mexicanum. The sequence continues at coordinate 1,362,277,931 of NC_090929.1, read as the reverse complement.
GCATGCTCCCACCTGCCATCTGCTGCTGCCTGCCTGCCTGCTGCCCATGTGCCCTGCTATTTGCTGCCTGCACATCAGCCAGGGGTGCAGTTGCTGTGACCACCCCTGCTGGAACTGAAGACTCCCGAATGGGATACCATCGCTCCACAGCCCAGCCCCAGGACCCAGTTGGCCACCCACACCTGCCTCTGGGGTTGCCATGTCGGGCACACCACCATCTGAGACCACTGGCAACCCCCAGCCAGAGAGGCAGAGGGCCACCAGCTTCACTGCCACCGAAGTTGGTGTCCTGGTGGAGCAAGTCCTGGGGCAGTATGATGCCCTCTTTGGAAGTTTACGCGCCGACAAGGAAGGATGGACCAGGATCTGGACGGACATCGTGACTGCCATCAACGCGGAGGGGGTGGCAGTCCGCAAATTCCAACATGTCAAGAAGCGCTCGGAGGACTTCAGGTCCAGGACCCTCAACAAGGCCCGGCGCCTCTTGAAGGCAGCGGATACTAAGGGGCGCCGGGGCCACCTGTCGGAACACCAGATGAGGGTCCTGGAACGCATATGCCCAAAGCTCCACGTCCAGGTCCTTGAGAGGCAGACCCGTCTGGAATCGAGTGGTAAGTGTACATGCATACTGATTGGAAGCTGTGCGTGTGGTGGTGTGCCAGTAGTGTGCAGGTTGCACATGTGGTTTTGTAGGGCCATGTGTGAATGTGTATGTATAGGGCCGTGAGGCTAACACATGTGAGTCCTCTCATGTGTGAGACACACGGATGGTGTATGTGTGGTAAGTATGCAGGCCAAATGCATATGTGTGAGCACACATGTTTGAATGACTGTGTATGTAAATTGGCATGGTAGTGGTTTCACACATGGATGTTGGTTCCAGCTGCATGTATCTGCACTGTGTACATGTGCATGTGTGCGTCTTTGACAAGGGTGCAACAGTGATGCAACATGGATGCATGTGACACTGATATGTAGAAGGCTGATTGCCAGATGTGACATGGATGCCGATCTCATCACTGTGACAGTTGGTGGAGGTGTACACATGCATGTAAGTGTGGTGGCGTGTGTGCATGTCTAGTGCACTCCCTGTGTTTCATGTGATGTCTGGGTCATCTTTGGCTGCTCATGCTGTTGTATGTGTATGGATGGTGCTGGCCATTGTGATATGGCTGTGGAATAGCTCATGTGTGTGATTTCAAATGACATGTGTGTTGGGGATTGTGATGCCATGTCTGAAGTTTGACACTGCCACTCATGTGGAACTGCCATGTGTGTATCAGTCCATTGTACAGTGCCCTGATGCCTGTCTCCTATCTCTCCCTGTCTGCAGCATCAACTGATGAAGAGGGCGGAGAGGGTGCTGTGGAGCCCAGCGGCATGGATCGCACCGCCAGCCGGAGACGCAAGGCCCAGCTCCCCTCCCAGGTTATGATCTTGTCGGGTAGTGAGGAGTCCGGTGCCGTGTCCCAGGCCACAGCTGCCGAGGGTAAGTCCAAGAGGCGGAGGTCGGAGTTGGACTCCTCGGCAGCAGAAGGGGCAGCTGAGACCCCACAGGGTCCGACGGAGGAAGATGGCATGGAGTCATCCAGGTTGGTGGGGGTTTGGTGGAGGAGAAGGCCATGCAAGGGACAGAGACGGGGTCTGGAGGTGGGGATTCCACTGGTGCTACTGGTGTAGTGCAGGAGCAGGGACAGGAGGCAACACAGGCTGGCGCGGAGGTGCCTGTGTGAAATCCTGTCCCCGATCCTGTCACTGCATCATCCTGCACACGCAGGGATGCCTACGTCCAGACCCGTTCTCAGGGAGGGGATCGGCTTACACCAACTGGCCTTCCTCTCCCTGCGGATGTGGCTATCTGGCACCGGGTTGAGCCTGTCCTGGGTGGGGTGGCGTTGCGTCGATGTGCCATGCGAGCTGACCTGCAGTCTTTTAATGAGGAGACTGCATGTCTTCTCGCATGGCTCATTGACCGCGTTGACCCACTGGGAAAGCTCACCAGGGACGGATTCCTCCGTTTTCTGCACCTTGTTCCGACCCCCTCCTCAACTGAACCCCCTATGCGCCAGTCATCCTCCGTGCCATCTTCCCACCCATGTGTCACCTGGGTGCCCTGTGGAGCTGCCTCTGACCCTGTGGCCAGGCTGGTCTAGGACACATCCCTGCCACAGTCGGGAGTCGACGTCCAACAGGGGTGGCCACCTCAACAACTGCACCCCAGCCGGAAGAGGATGTTCAGGCAGCAGGAGCCAGGGCACAGGCAGAGGCACAGCAGCAGCAGAAACAAGGTGGGAGCCATGATGGCTCGGGGCCTTCAACATCGGAGGGGAAGGCATCGGCCAGAGGGCAGGAGGACCCAGGACGGGAACCCGTGTGGCAGCGGTTGGGCCATGCTATAGATGCGGAGCGGCAGCGGGCGGAAGAGGCACGGCTCACGATGGTCAGGGCGGAGAACTCCATGCGTAGGGCCCTGAGGCGGGCCGTGTGCCTCGAGGCCATTCGCAGGGACCTGGAGGTCCAGATGTCATCGTCCCTGCGAACCCTCGGGCCATGGAAGAGGACCGCCTACGGGACATCGAGCAGGAGTTTGATGATGCCCTGGCCCGGGAAATCAGAAAGTGAGCCGTTGCACTAGCCCGCTGCCATTGTAAATAGTTATATAGTGTTAGGTTTCCTTTTGTTTTTCTTTTCATTTGGGGCGCTTGGACAATGCCCCACCTTTTTGTATATAGTTGTTCATTATGTAGGGTTTTTGTAGGTTTCCTTTCAATGGTTGGGCTCATGGACCCTGGATTTGTACTTTGTATATAGTTCCACAATGGATTTCACTTCATTTGCCTTTTTTTTCAACCATGGATCAATGGATTTTTCTTTTTTTTCACTTTGGATTTGATTTGACGGACAGACTCTTTGGACCCATTTGCTTTTGGATTACACATCTTCTTTTTCATATTTTGGACATGCAGCTTTTTATTTATTATTTACATTATTGTGTGATTTCATTTCATTCCCTTGCTTTTGTGTCTAATACATTTCTATTTGATACTTCATTGTGTGGTATGCTTTCCTTGGTTTACTGCATGTCACAATGCATGTTTTCTCATTCACTTGCACCCATTGTGTGTGTGTGATGGACATGTATTGATGTGCATACTTGCCATTTGGGATGTTTCATGTGATGGGGATTTCAATGTGGGGTGTATGTAATACTTGGTTGTGTGTTTCGACTGGGTTGGCGTGGGGTGGGATTTGGGTGGCCATTAGGCCCATGATTGTGGATTGTGATGACATGTTGTGGGGGACATGAGTGGGGGCCTGCTGGCAGGTGCCCTGCACTGCTGGGAGGTGGGAGTGCAGGGGGACATGAGTGGGATATGAGTGGGGGCCTGCTGGCAGGTGCCCCGCACTGCTGGGGGGTGGGGGTGCAGGGAGCCATGAGTGGGACATGAGTGGGGGCCTGCTGGCAGGTGCCCCGCACTGCTGGGGGGTGGGGGTGCAGGGGGACATGAGTGGGACATGAGTGGGGGCCTGCTGGCAGGTGCCCCGCACTGTTGGGGGGTGGGGGTGCAGGGGGACATGAGTGGGACATGAGTGGGGGCCTGCTGGCAGGTGTCCTGCACTGCTGGGGGCTGGGGGTGCAAGGGGACATGAGTTGGTGATCAGTGGTGCAAGTGGACAGGTGGCTTGGCTGGGGTGCATGCCCATGGTGGATGGGCTGCCTGTAGGACATGGCCAGTGGTGCGGGGTAGTCCCCTGTGGTGTGGTCTGCCTGCAGGGGCCGTGGAGGATGTAGAGAGAACACCTGGGAGGACCCACACTGCCAATTCATGTGTAGGACTCCCCGCGCACCCCCGAAATTCACGTACCCCGCTCTGACAGCAAAATCGCGTGTGAAACTTCCTGCGAACCCCAGTAATACACGTACCCCACTCGCACAGGGCCTATCGCGTGTGAAACTTCATGCGAACCCCAGTAATACACGTACCCCACTCGCACAGGGCCTATCGCGCATGAAACTTCACACTAAACCCAGGAATATTGGCCCTGTGCGAGCGAGCGAGGTACGTGTAGTTCTGGGGTACAGCGCGAAGTTTTACATGCGAAAGGGCCCTGTTGAGCAGAGTACGTGTATTCCTGGGGTTCGCGGGAAGTTTCACCCACGATTTCAGCAGGGTATGTGTATTCCTGGGGTTCGTGGGAAGTTTCACCTGCGATTTCAGCAGAGTACGTGTATTCCTGGGGTTCGCGTGAAGTTTCACACGCGAAAGGGCCCTGTTGAAGCGGAGTACGTGTATTTCAGGGGTGCGCGTCAAGTTTTACATGCAAAAGGGCAACAGCGATGCACAATACGTCACAGACGCGCTTAGGCGCTAAGGGTCTTTGGTCCAATGATATCGCGTACGTGTGCTAACGTGCTTATGCGCTAAGGGCCTTTCCTCAAATTACACGCTGACGTGCAAGGTTTTCACGTGCCAAATCACTCTGTATCAAGCTGGCCACGCGTACACACACGGAAGACCACGCTCCTGCCCTCAAGGCCATTTTCCTGCCCCCAAGAGCTCCGAACACGCTCCCACCAGCCATCTGCTGCTGCCTGCCTGCCTGCTGCCCACGTGCCCTACTATTTGGTGCCTGCACGTCAGCCATCTGCAGGGGTCCAGTTGCTGTGTCCACCCCTGCTGGAACAGAAGACTCCTGACTGGGATTCCATTGCTCCGCAGCCCAGCCCCAGGACCCAGTTTCCCAACCACTCCTGCCTCTGGGGTTGCCATGTCGGGCACATCTCCATCTGGCACCACTGGCAACCCCCAGCCAGAGAGGCAGAGGGCCACCAGCTTCACTGCCACCGAAGTTGGTGTCCTGGTGGAGCATGTCCTGGGGCATTATGATGCCCTCTTCGGAACAAGACGAGCCAACAAGGAAGGACGGGAAAGGATCTGGGATGACGCAGTGGTTGCCATCAACACGAAGGGGGTGGCAACCCGCAACTACCAGCATGTCAAGAAGCGCTGGGAGGACTTCAGGTCCAGGACCCTCATAAAGGCCCGGCGCCTCACGGAGGGGGCTGGGTCAGCCTGAGCAACATCCAGATGAGGGTCCTGGAACACGTAGGCCGAGCACTCCACCCCCAGATCCTTCAGAGGAAGACCTGTCTGGAGTTGAGCGGTAAGTGGCCAAGCATTGCTGCGTGAGACAGGGCATGTTGCAGTGTGCTGGTAGTCTGATACTTGCCTGTATGTGTGACATAGGCCATGTATGGATGTGTGTGTGCAGGGACATCATGGCCATGCATGTGAGACCAGTTATGTGTGAACCACATGGTAGGTGCATGAGTCTTAATGCAACATGGGGACCTCTATGCAGAATGCACACCTGAAAGCATGGCAGTCTCTGTTCCTGGACATGGAGGGGGGTGAGGAATGGGTACTGATGTCATGTACATGTATGGTGCACGTGTGTGTGTGTGTGTGTGTGTGTGTGTGTGTGTGTGTGTGTGTGTGCGCGCCAGAGAAGTGTGTGTTTGACTTTGAAACGCCATGGATGCATGTGACTTTGAAGGCAACATCTTGGTTTACAGGGGCCCTTGTACATCGGTGTTGATGTTGATTGCAGGCGCTGGGAGTGTTTCTGCATGTGTGTTGCATGCATTGACCCATGTGTTGTGGAAGGACAGGTTGGAAGAGACATTTGACAGTGCCACTCTTGTGTTATTGCTTCCTGTCTAGGGTATTTTGTGCTGTACCCTGATGCTTGTGTTCTATGTCTCCCTCTACGCAGCGTCAAGTGAAGAAGAGGGCGCAGACGGCGCTGTGGAGCCAAGCGGCAGGGATGCCTCCACCGGGCGGGGACGCAAGGCCCAGCCACCCTCCCAGGAATTACCATCATCCGGGAGCGAGGGGGCTGGAGCCGCGTCTGCCACAACGGCTGTGGCGGAAGGGCCGGGTGAGCCCCCACAGGGGCTTCCAATGGCGGAAGACGGTGCAGAGACATCCAGGTTGGTGGTCTCCACAGAGGAGGAGGAGCCCGCAACTGAGCCGCACATGGGGCCTGGTGGGGGTAGTACCACTGGTGCAAGTGGTGCAGTCCAGGGCCAGGGTCAGGAGGCAGCACAGGTCACCGCGGAGGGGCCTGTGCATGTCGCTGTCCTTGACCCTGTGACTGCACCATCATGCACCAGCAGGGAGGCCCTGTCCCAGGCCCGTCCGCAGGGAGGGGAGAGTGCCATGTCACCTGCCTCTCCACTACCTGCGGGCGAGGGGTCCCGCGACCGTATGGGATTTGTCCTGGTGGGTGTCACGTGGCGCACACGTGACATTCGTGATGACGTGCGTTGTTCCTGGGCGGAGAACGCACGCCATCATGAAGAGCAGCGTCGTGATGTGGCACTGCTGGGAGGGGCCCTGGTCGGTGGGTTCCTACATGTGACGCGCACTCTGGCAGACCTCTACTCCTCTGTGGAGGCTATGCACTGGTCGTTCTCCACATCGTCTTCTGGCCCAGATTCCACCAGGGCCCCCTGTGGACCTAGCCTGACCAACACAGCCAGCTTGGTGGAGATCCCATCCCTGCCACAGTCGGGAGTTGGTGGTCCAGCAGGGGTGGACACCACAACTGGAGACTACCAGATGGAGGATGTGCAGGCACCATCGGACAGGGCACATGGACAGCAGCAGCAGCAGCAGGAGCAGAATGTAGGTGGGAGCAATGATGGCTCGGGGCCATCAACATCGGAGGGGCAGGCATCAGCCATAGGGCAGGAGGACCCAGGAAAGGGAGTGTCTTCCGTGTGGCTGCGGTTGGGCCAGCAGATAGGTGCGGAGCGGCGGTGGGTGGAAGAGGTGCGGCTCACGATGGTCAGGGCGGAGAACTCCATGCCTCGGGCGTTGAGGTGGGCAGTGTGCCTCGAGGCAACTCGCAGGGAGTTGGAACAGGCCATGAGTGCCTCCCTGCGAGACCTCAGGGCCAGGGAAGAGGCCCGCCTCCGGGACATTGACATGGAGTTCGATGATGCCCTGGCCCGGGACACCACAGAGTGAGCCGCTGGACTTGCCCGCCACCATTGTATATAGTTAGATAGTGTTCGGTTTCCTTTTGTTTTTTCTTTATTTTGGTTGCGCTTGGACAATGCACCACGTTTCTGTATATAGTTTTTTATTAGGTAGTATTTTTGATAGGTTTCATTTCTTCAGTTGGGCTCATGGCCCCAGGATTGTTCATCTGTATATAGTTTACCATTAGATTCTTCTCTTTTTTTTTATTTCACCATGGAGCAATGGTTTTCACTTTTCTTGTTTCCCTTGGATTTGCTTTGTTGGACTGTGACTTTGGACAACATTTCCTTTGGATTTTGGATTTCTTTGGATTATGATTTCTTGTTTTTCAGTTTTTAAGGGACATGCAGCTTTTCTTTTTTTATTACCATTGTTTGTTTGATTTTCATTACATTCATGTTGTGTTTAATACATTTTTTTCTTCATACTTCGATGTGTGGTATTATCTCATTGGTTTCATGCATGTCATGATATGGGTTTTCACATTCACTTGCAACCATTGTGTGTGTGTGACGGACATGTGTTCATTTACATACTTGCCACTGGGGTTGTATCATGTAATTGCCTTTTCTTTGTGGGTGGATGCAATACTTGGTTGGGTCTTTGGGCTGGGGAGGCTGGCCATAAGGGCCATGATTGAGGATCGTCATGACCTGGAGGCAGGGGGACATGAGTGGGACATGAGTGGGGGCCTGCTGGCAGGTGCCCCACACTGCTGGGGGTTGGGGGTGCAAGGGGACATGAGTGGGACATGAGTGGGGCCCTGCTGGCAGGTGCCCCACACTGCTGGGTGCTGGGGGTTCAAGGGGACATGAGTGGGACATGAGTGGGGGCCTGCTGGCAGGTGCCCCGCACTGCTGGGGGGTGGGGGTGCAAGGGGACATGAGTGGGACATGAGTGGGGGCCTGCTGGAAGGTGCCCTGCACTGCTGGGGGTGGGGGTGCAAGGGGACATGAGTGGGACATGAGTGGGGGCCTGCTGGCAGGTGCCCCTCTCTGGTGGGGGATGAGGGTGCTGGGGGACATGTGTGGGGGCCTGCTGGCTGGTGCCCTGACTGCTGAGGGGTGGGGGTGCAGGGGGACATGAGTGGGACATGAGTGGGGGCCTGCTGGCAGGTGCCCCGCACTGCTGGGGGGTGGGGGTGCAAGGGGACATCAGTGGGACATGAGTGGGGGCCTGCTGGAAGGTTCCCTGCACTGCTGGGGGGTGGGGGTGCAAGGGGACATGAGTGGGACATGAGTGGGGGCCTGCTGGCAGGTGCCCCGCTCTGGTGGGGGATGAGGGTGCTGGGGGACATGTGTGGGGGCCTGCTGGCTGGTGCCCTGACTGCTGGGGGGTGGGGGTGCTGGAGGACATGTGTGGGGGCCGGCTGGCAGGTGCCCCTGACTGCTGGGGGGTGGGGGTGCAGGGGGACATGAGTGGGACATGTGTGGGGGCCTGCTGGCAGGTGCCCTGCACTGCTGGGGGGTGGGGGTGCAAGGGTACATGAGTGGGACATGAGTGGGGGCTTGCTGGCAGGTGCCCCTCTCTGGTGGGGGATGAGGGTGCTGGGGGACATGTGTGGGGGCCTGCTGGCTGGTGCCCTGACTGCTGGGGGGTGGGGGTGCAGGGGGACATGAGTGGGACATGTGTGGGGGCCTGCTAGCAGGTGCCCTGCACTGCTGGGGGTGGGGGTGCAGGGGGACATGTGTGGGACATGTGTGGGGGACTGCTGGCAGGTGCCCCTGACTGCTGGGGGGTGGGGGTGCTGGGGGACATGTGTGGGACATGAGTGGGGGCCTGCTGGCAGGTGCCCCTGACTGCTGGGGGGTGGGGGTGCTGGGGGACATGTGTGGGGGCCTGCTGGCAGGTGCCTCTGACTGCTGGGGGGTGGGGGTGCTGGGGGACATGTGTGGGGGCCTGCTGGCAGGTGCCCCTTACTGCTGGGGGGTGGTGGTGCAGGGGGACATGTGTGGGACATGAGTGGGGGCCTGCTGGCAGGTGCCCTGCACTGCTGGGGGGTGGGGGTGGTGGGAGACATGAGTTGGTGGTCATATTGCAACGTGACATGTTGCTTGGCTGGGGGGCATGCCCATGGTGGATGGGCTATCTGCGGGACATGACCAGGGGTGCAGGGTAGTCTCCTGTGGTGTGCGCTGCCTGCAGGGGCCGTGGAGGGGGTAGAGGGTACACCTGAGAGGACCCACACTGCCAATTAACGTGTAGGACTCCCCGCACAACCCTGAAATACATGTACCCAGGCCAATCGCGTGTGAACCTTCCCGCGCACCCCTGAAATACACGTACCCAGCCCAACCGTGTGTGAAACTTCCCGCGCACCCTCGAAATACACGTACGAAGCCCAATCGCGTGTGAAACTTCCTGCGCACCCCTGAAATACACGTACCCAGGCCAATCGCGTGTGAAACTTCCCACGCACCCCCGAAATACACGTACGAAGCCCAATCACGTGTGAAACTTCCCGCGCACCCCTGAAATACACGTACCCAGGCCAATCACGTGTGAAACTTCCTGCGCACCCCTGAAATACACGTACCCAGGCCAATCGCATGTGAAACTTCCTGCGCACTCCCGAAATACACGTACGAAGCCCAATCGCGTGTGAAACTTCACGCACACCCCTGAAATACACGTACCCAGGCCAATCGCATGTGAAACTTCCCGCGCACCCCCAAAATACACGTACGAAGCCCAATCGCGTGTGAAACTTCCCGCGCACCCCTGAAATACACGTACCCAGGCCAATCGCCTGTGAAACTTCTCGCGCACCCCTGAAATACACGTACCCAGGCCAATCGCGTGTGAAACTTCCCGCGCACCCCTGAAATACATGTACCCAGGCCAATCGCGTGTGAAACTTCCTGCGCACCCCTGAAATACACGTACCCAGGCCAATCGCGTGTGAAACTTCCCGCGCACCCACGAAATACATGTACAAAGCCCAATCGCGTGTGAAACTTTCTGCGCACCCCTGAAATACACGTACCCAGGCCAATCGCGTGTGAAACTTCCTGCGCACCCCTGAAATACACGTACCCAGGCCAATCGCGTGTGAAACTTCCCGCGCACCCCTGAAAATACACGTACGAAGCCCAATCGCGTGTGAAACTTCCCACGCACCCCTGAAATACACGTACCCAGGCCAATCGCGTGTGAAAATTCCCGCGCACCCCTGAAATACACGTACAAAGCCCAATCGCGTGTGAAACTTTCCGCGCACCCCTGAAATACACATACCCAGGCCAATCGCGTGTGAAACTTCCCGTGCACCCCTGAAATACACGTACCCAGGCCAATCGCGTGTGAAACTTCCCGCGCACCCCTGAAATACACGTACCCAGGCCAATCGCGTGTGAAACTTCCTGCGCACCCCTGAAATACACGTACCCAGGCCAATCGCATGTGAAACTTCCCGCGCATCCCTGAAATACACGTACCCAGGCCAATCGCATGTGAAACTTCCCGCGCACCCCCGTAATACACGTACCCTGCTGAAATCGCATGTGAAACTTCCCACAAACCCCAGTAATACACCTACCCCACTCGCACAGGCCCTTTCGCGTGTGAAACTTCACGCGCACCCCAGTAATACACGTTCCCCGCTTGGCGTTTGCTGTTTGGCAGCCCTGTAAACTGGTCCAGGGTTAGCGCAGCCCTTTGCGCTGAATTGGGAATTTTGATGGCTTTTCCTTGCGCGAGGGCGTTCTTGGGGGCGCAACTGGCGCTGATGCAGGGTCGCTGCACCACTCTGCGCACGGCTGGTTTTGGAGGCTAAAATCCATGAATACGCTGTGCGTGTAAATCGATTTTAGCGCACGCGGCTGGCGCAGACATTCGCACGCGCACACTGTGCGCCAGCCGTGTGCGCCACTTTTGTGCGAAATTCCATGAATTACCTAGATTCAAGTCTATGGGCCTCATTACACGGAAGGCGGTGAGCCATGGCGCTATTAGCGCCATGGCTCATGCCGGTAAAATACCGGCACCGCCTTGGCGGAAAGGGGATTTACCGCCCCATTCCAAGGTTGGTGGGGCGGTAAATCCCCCTTCCGCCATTGCCCTTCCCCATTCCCATTTCTGCCCCATAGGGCTCTATGGGAATGGGGAAGGCGCTAATTACGGCACCGCAATTTTGCGGTGCCGTAATTAGCTCCGAGGTCCCTTAGCGGGTTGGTTTTTAACGCCTGCAAAAAGCAGGCGTTAAAACACCAACCCGCTAAGGGACCTCGTAGTAAGGCGGTAATGGTTAACGGCCACCGTTACCATTAACGGTGGCCGTTAACCATTACCGCCTTCCGTGTAATGAGGCCCTATTACTGATACTACCTGGCAGGAGTCCTGCGACACTAACAGAGATTTGGAACAAAACAGGGATTGTGAAAGATTGACTGTAAAATGTCTCCCCACACTGAGTACTTTAAAGTACTTCTAGTGTTTACTTCAAGGTTTTCAAAATAATACGGATGCGGATATAATTTTTATTTATGCTATGTTGCAATTCTATATCATGTAACACTCTTTTCAATTTTACTGCCATTGTAATGATAACGCAATACTCTCAGTGATGGAATCTTCTCCCGCTTTCTTTACGCAATATTGAGTCTCACCTGCCAATCCGCCAGGCACTGAAGGCCTTTCTTTTCTAGTCTTCTTGGGTTTGGTTGACCTTACCTCCTAGCACAGCACCAAGATGCCTTCGGGCCTATGTTGCGCTCTACAAATGCGATTAAGATAAGATAAGATAAAAACATTCTACGTCTATAAAACAGGTAGTTCGTGTAGAGATTTAGAGCTGTCATGATATTCCCTGAGGTTGGTGCTCTAGATCTTAATAAAGAATAATAACTAGAAGCCATGTTTTCATCCTCATCTTTGTGTAGCCCATGGCCCCAAGTGGCCCGGCTAGTGCGGCTACACGCTTGTCCCCTCGGGGGGGCCACCTAGAAAGAAAGACACAGACACCTGGGTATTAAATGTTTTATTTAAATGTGAAGTGTGTTTTTGTTTATGTATATGTCGTGTGGGTTTTGGAATAAACCATCTAGCCCACTATGTTAAAAGAAAGCAGGCAGAATAAAGGAACAATAGAATAGAACTCCCCAGCCCAGGAATGGGCTGGGCAGGGGAGAGAAAAGAATCCAGAGAGGATTTGAAAGCGAAGACAGTTGACGAAGACAGTTGGGCAGTAAGAGAAAAGGAGAGATGCAGAGAGAGACTTACCTGGGGTGTGGGGGATCACCACCCTGAGCAGACCCCTAGGGCCTAAAACTATTTACTAGTGCTGTGCAGCACATGGGGAGCTCCCCCAGATGAGGGATCCAAGGGAGGCTGAGCTGCTGATGGCAGGGGCAGCTCAGCCACCTCTGAGCCGTGTCACCTGTCAGCCCATCCAGGGGCCATACCGGATGGGCCCAGCAGTATCCTGGGCCCACGCAGAGTGCCAGGTGCTTCCTGGACTAATAAAGAACAGCTCAGCCAGAGCCACATGTGGTGGGTGACCCAGAGCAGGTTGCCCAGCTGTGTCCTCTTATGCCCACCTCGTGGCCAGAGAGGCGGGCCTGCATTGAAGTCTTCCTGGGCTGTGTATGCTAGGAGCAGCCCGAGAGGTAAACAGAGAGTGCAGTGAAGCCCACTTCACCCAGGAGGGTGAAGCGATGAACATCAAGTCCCGGATTAGCCCTGACGGCCAACCCAGGTGAAAAGGAGGAGGTGGCAGAAGTCCTTGGTTGCTCCGTTGAGCGGCGCGGTTGAAGAAATCCCCAGCTCACCCAGCAGAGCTGCCCTGGTTAAGGCAGCGGCCCGCCTCCTGCGTCTTGTGATGCATTGCAGAGAAGGAAGGCCAGAAGCCCCATTGAGGCCATAGAGCAGGCAGTGAGATCAGTGGAATCCCTGTTGTCATGGGGATGTCACCAATCCCAAGATGGCCATGGACAGGACGGCAGTGAAAGTGGTGGCATCCCCAAGGCAGCAGGGACACCGCTGAAGACAAAATGGTGCAATGGGCACAGCTGTACTGTCGGGTGGGCTCCCCAGCCAACAGGACCCATCCAGGATATAAAATATGCCACAGGCATGGAGGTGACGTCAGATCGGACCCCCAGCCAATGGAGCACACCCATAATATATGAATAATGCATCAGGTGTGGCAGTGAGCATGCATCCCCCCCACAGCCAACGCGGCCGACCCTGAATATCAAAAAGGACCATGGGCATGGCAGTGAAGCATCGGCTGACCCCCACTCACACAGAGGGCTGAACTGGACATGAATGAAGTGCAGGCTGTACAGTAAGTGTGTGGTCCTATGTGGTGGATGGGGCCACCCCGAAGAAAGAAGAGGATCCAGGGGCCATCAAGTGTTCATCAGGGGACAGAACAAGCCTGAAATCAGCTACCAGCCAGCCATTATGCAGCCATCATCCAGGAACAGCCCTGCACCTGTTCGACCCGAGATCAAGCACCACAAGGACAGACCTCAAGGTACTGTAAAGGGATAACTGACTGCAGCACAGTCACCCATTCCAACATATGGGGTCATCACGAGTTGGGCCAATGTTAAGGTGAGAACTTAACACAATAAAACCACTGAAATACAGCGAAAGCCACCTTAACCTCATGCCCCCTTTTGCACACCCTATAACCACAATGATAACATCAGAGATCACATCACTGATGACATCACTAATTACATTACAACAGTAACTGTCATTACAAATGGCCAAATATATTTTAATAAATAATTGGGTACTAATCATGGCCTTCAGTCATGGAAACTGGCCACAGCCTTCAGCCATGTGCACTGTATCTTTTTAAAATGCCAACAGGCCACCAATCACAGACTGTGGCCTTCACCAATGGCTACAGCTTTCAGCTGTGTCCACTGAATATTATATACACTAACCAGTTATTAGCCATGGTCTTTAGCACAATACTGGCCAGTGGGCATGGTGACTCAATATTTTAAAACACTTTTAACCCATCACTCAAAGATGTTAATCAACCACAAACTAATGACCTGTTTTGACAGTGGTATTGTTATGTATAAAATATCGCAGACTTTGAGAACTCACAATGTTTTTAGGCAATGTGCAGTGAGATTACATTATTTCCTGATGATCTCTCACTTTGGGTAAAGATTGTGCTACAACAAGCCCCTTGTTTTACGGCTGTCTCTTGGTGACTGTTGTAATACATTGTACAACCCCAACTAACCACACTTAACTGCACTGAAAAGGTAAAAAAAATGACCGGCTGCGAGAATAACATATGCCGAGGTACTTCTTCACCCATAGCAAAAATCAAAGGTTGGCACCCATAAATATACGCACAGCTAAAGAAAAAACAGGTAGGAAATGGGAAAGGGAAAACACTAGGATTCATACATCTAACAAAAGGTTAAAAAAAAGAATATTCATTTCTTTCGCATTTTATATTTTGCACATGTATTTGTTTTTTCCCTAAAGGATGGGGCAAAAAGAATTGTCACCTAAAAATATTCCTAGCATTGGCAAATGGCTGTATGTTCTGAAAGAGCCTTGCCCAAAGCATCTAGGGTGCTACCTCCCACCGCGATCAAGCGGTGGCAGGTTTTGCACATCTCCACAAAGTTTGAAAGATCGGGTACAGGCAGAATGGACTGAGGTTGGGTGTTAGTTGTTGAAAAATAACTAGTGATTGTATTGGAACTCTGTGGCGCAGATGATAAATACTGCTGTGCAGATCTTGTGCCATGCTCTTTGACCTTATGTTTCACATGAGCCTTCCTTTTCGATTCAGCCACTTCATCACAATGTACGGGGACAAGATGTTGAACTAACATTGATATTCCCAAACTTTGCGATGACTTGTGTGACGGTCCCCTCCGCAAAACCTTACCACAGAAATTGCACATGACTTACTCAATCTCCTTCTTGCTGTGTTGGTCCTTTAACCGGAAATATTGTCATCTGTCAGCAAATATTTTTTGCGCACATTGCTTCTTCCGTGGAGGTAAAGCCGAAGCCACCTACACCACCTCACTGATGGTCGTAGTCATTTCAAAATGCAAGACTGTGAACAAAAATGAAAACTGTAAAAATACACAACACAAAAAGGACTCTAGCACTTGATATCATAAAACTTATAACAAGCTAAAATAACAAAAATTACAAACTCCAAGCATAACACAAAAGACAAAGGTATAGGAAGAAGAAAGTTAAAAAAGGAATGCATAAATGAAGGTACTGATTTATAAAAGTTCCTGAAGGCTTACAAAGAAGTTCACCCACCAAGAGACAAAAAGCAATGACAGAAAACTAGATTATGCGATATAGCTAACCGGATTGTAGTTTCCGTATGCACAGGTACGCCCAAGTGCAATGACGTGTTTGCGCCAAAATTATTGACCAATTGCCTGAGTCAACGAGAAGATGCGTCTGGACGAGGCCGTAGTTGAGTCGAGGAAAGGCCCAATCACATTGAAAAGCTGCATTGACATGGCTCCATGGCTTTGCTCCTGTTTTTAATAGCCAATTGGATCACGGGCTGCGGTCATCCACCTAGCCGCATCAACGAACAAGCAAATCACACGCTGCAGTGTGCTGAAATGGGTATGCCCATGCTGTGTGATGAAATCCACACGTGCAAAATGACCTAATAGGACGTCATGATTCATCGACATGGCTACGCATTTTCGCGCCTGTTGCGCCAACCAATCATATCACATGCTGTGGTTGCATGCCTGCACATGACTTCTGGTAGGGTTAACAACCAGACCAATCACACATTGCGATGTATTGACGCGACTACGCCCACGCCGTATGACAAAATCTGCACTTGCGACATGATTCACTAAGACGTTGAGTGTCATCGACACGGCTGCGCATCTTCGTGCCTGATATGCCAGCCAATCATATCACGCATTATGGTTGTGTACCTACATATGACTCCTAGCCGTGTCAACAACCGGCCCAATCACAACTTGCAATGTATTGTTGCGGCTACGCCCACACCGTATGACGAAATCCGGTGTGCAAAAGAGAACACGGCAGTGAATAGCCATGAATAATCACCACACCCACAAAAATAAGTTTCTATTGATCATTGCTATCAGTGCAGTACTTGTCTTTACTTTTGTATTTTCTCTGACAGTAATTACCACATGAGTGCCCTTGACATCTTTCCACCTTGTTCTGTAGATCTGGATTCAAATGTTGAACAGGAATATAACAAGTAACATATTTTTCTATAAACTCTATCACACAGACATCACTTTCTTTACCAAACTGAGGTGCTTCTTTAATACACAACAGCATATGTATATGTGGAGCCCATAGTGCCTGCTACTCTTTCCTCCAAAAGAAATGTTCCACAGTTCCTAGAGGACCATTTTCTTTGTTACATGTAAATTGTAAAATGGCTAAAACTCTGTAATGAAAGAACTGCAATACACTTACAGGGTCCTTGGAAAACAATTCTCCTGGTGTCATGTATTCTTTGGGCCTCATTACGAGTCTGGCGGTAACCCTGCCGGTGCAACCGGCGGATTGCCACCGGACTTGTAATATTTTACCGGTGCCTGACTTTCCAGTGCCACCGGGAGATTCCAAGTCTGGTGGCCTGGGAAGTCAGATGCTGGTAAAATGTAAGTCCCCATTCCCATAGAGTCCCAGAGGACTCTATGGCAGTGGGGACTCGGAAACACTAGCACCGGTGTTAACGGTGCCAGTGCTTCCATGAATGGTCTGCCTACCATGGCCGCTGCACCCTGCAGGGTCCAACCTGTTGGGCACATCAGCCACAGCAGACAGACACGTAGTTTGCTTGTCCGGAACTAAGGGTGCCGGTGAACTTACCGGCACCCTTGTTTCCAGACCAACAAAGTTGTAATGAGGCCCTATGTCTTCTTTCTGTGGATTACTTTCACGAACCCACTCAGCAAGATCATCCCAACCATACTCAGCATGACTTAAAGTCACAAACCAAGTTGGAGGGCCCACGTTTCGGATCAAGTGTCTAACCTCTGAGTGTCTCCTCTACCAACATTCCTTGGTTCCTCTCATTGTGGCAAGAATATTGATAAGTTTACACTCCAAAATGTAATTGTTTTCTTTCACCTGTTGCAGCATCTCACATGCAGAAAGATTTAGAAATGTAGTTCTGGTTTGAAGTGTATGAGCAACGACCAAACATAACGTTGAAAATGTACTTCCATACAATAAGTGAAAAATATATTCAACATTGGTGCAGAATCAGGAATCTTCAGAATACATTCTTGTACAATGATATTCTGAAAAAGAAATTGCAACCTTCCGGTCACCCAATCTGCCATCTGTTCCTGTAGGAAAAATCATAGGAAAACAACGTGCTTCTAACATCTTTTCCCAGACACGGATTGGTGCACCTTTGGTTGCTTTCATTTGATGGAATTCTAAACTGTCGCACATGACTTCATGTGAGTGTAGGGGATGAATAGTGTAATGTTCATACAAATTATTTCCTTCAGCAACTGACATACGTTGGAGCTGACCTTTACTGCTTTTGTTTTTTGACTCAACAGAAATCATAGACAAGTCTGGTACAGTAAGACTGCCTTAGTATAAATCATTGTGCTCCAACAGAAACACCAATGCATTTTTCACCTTTCCAATATTTATAAGCTGTTGCCAAATGATCTTATCTTTTCTGGCAATGCCATTTGCTAAAGCAAACAAAGAATCTGGAATGTCACGCTTCACTCCTAGAGTGTTGACATTTCTTTTCCAAATTGAGAGGTAAATACAAAACTTTGCCTCTCACACCTTGCACTAATGATTCTTTAGGCAGATTTGACATCTCTGTTGCAATCTAACAATAACTTGGAAAGGATTAACAGTTTACAATACAAGCACTTCAAACATGTTCAATTTTTGAAGCACAGCCGGGATTTCGGGCACTACCATGTAATTCAAGAAACTTCTTGGATGATAACTTTTTTGATATAAAACCCAACAAAGTGTCTACAAACATAAAGTGCCTCACTTGTGTCAAATCGTTCTTCTACAATGTTCTTTCGAAACATCTTCAGGACTGTGTTTCATTTTCTCCTCAATGCATACTATTTGCACTTGAGACTTATAAAAATGTGCGTCAACAAGATACGCAAACAATGCCGGGTCTCTCAGTAGAAGACAACTCAAACATTGCAATACTTTTTTATACCGTCGAAAAATCAGATCCTTTGAAAGCATAGTATCAGCATTTCCACTTCCTGTAAGTGCTTCATATACATACACATACTCTTTTAAAGGTAAGATCTTCATCCTTTGCACTGTAGAAACTAAACGTTCTACAGTTCCAGTCAGAAGTGTTTGATTTAAAAGTGCAAGAGACATACTTGGTGTTTTGTACTCATACATTTTAACTAAAAGGTATCTTGTTGTAGTATGGTGTGCAGCCAAAATCCATATATGATGAAACTGACTCTTACATCTACTTTTATCAAGACAAACTAGAGTGTAACCCAGCAGTCTATGTAATCTTCAAAATGTAAGCTCTACATTTCTTTCAAAGTAATTTTAAAATACATCCTAGCAACAATCTTTCTTGTACTTTACAAGATAGATTTTGGGTGCTGTGAAACTGTCATAGCTGTGCCACTGGAGCATCAATCAGCACCCATTGTGGACTATATGGTACTCAATCATCAACATAAACCTTCCCAGACAAAACCTATTAATATCTTTGTCTGTACCTTCCATTTTTAAGACTTTGGAACTTCCTTATTTAATTTCACAAACTACACGTTCCATAATGCACCTCGTGACAGTTCCCATTCCCTGGCTATTCCTATGCAGCAGTTTTAGCACTACAATCCTCAGAAACCTTAGAGATCAGTGCTGCTTTACCTTTCCCAGGACCAGAGCGGGAGGAGGCCAATTACCTTCAGGTGTGCTGCTCCAGGTGCTTCTAATTAGCCTACTTCAGCACATGGGGGATCAGTATTTAAGCAACTGCCTGCAGGAGCACAAGTCTCTTGCATTGAGCTAGCTTCCAGCCCTGTGTTGCTTTGATACTTGGATTTCTGCCATGTCCTTTTGTTTCCAGAAACTGTCCTCCCTGCATTGCTGCCCTGCTACTCTGCCTTTACTCCCCTGCCTTTTGCCCTGCACATCTGTGCTTCCTATACTGCAGCCCTGCTCCCCTGTTTGCAGTCCTCCGTTCCCTGTAAACAGTCCCTTGCTCTCTAATACTAATTATTTTGTTCCCTGCCTGCAGTTCCTTGTTCTCTGCCCAGTGCCTGTGTTACCTGGCTTTAGCTTCCTGGATTCTTCAGTTCTGCCGTTGTTATTCCACTTCAGAGCTACAGTTTTATTTTTCTCTGTCTGCAATCCTACCCTTGTTATTCCCGTCTAGAGTTACTGTTCCTTGTTACCAGTCTGCAGTTTCCAGTCTCCTTACCCCTGCACTTAGATTCTAGTTGTCTTGTTTTTCTTCTTTCTTCTGGTTCTCTGTCCTGAACCTTGTTCACTTTGACTTCCCTTTTTCCCTGGATATTTCTGTTACAGTTCTTGTCTTCACTTGTGCCTTGTGTATTTCTTTTGTTCAGAGTTTGGCTGCTGGGTTTCCAGCAAGCAATCTCTACCTCTTTCCTTTTTAGTGTTTCAGTATTGTACATTGTGTCATTGTTAATGGTGTGCTGGTTCCAGTTTCAGGAGGCAGTCATTGTTCAGTTCCCGCTGGACCCGTGCAGGATTCAGTCTTGTTCGTACTGTTTCCTTGTTCGTGCCTTAGGGTCCAGACACAGAAACCCAGTGCTGCTGCTCCTTTACATGAGCACTCAGAGTGGGGCCCTGTAATAGTAACCTGCTCAGAAGTCTGGAGTTTCCCTTCCCTGGTTCTGTGGGAAACTCTTCCCCCATTCTGCGTACACCCCAAGAGGGAACCTAATGTGTTTGTTTAACTTGTACTCCCTGCCCTTTTCTGTTCACTGCCATTGTTGCCTATCCTTTCTTGTCTGCAGGGCTCCTTGCACTCCTGCTTCTAGTGTACCTTTCTCCCTTTGGCTTTGTGGATAGGTCTCCACCTGCAAGCCACTTTGACAGAAACACAATTTCTTGATGTATAAGCACCTTACAAAGGCACAATAAAATAAATAAATTAAATAAAACACGTATTACCCTATTATTCCATTTTAAATTTCTATTTAGCGTGTCTTGTTTTTTAGTCTTAAGAGGAATGATTTGATTTGAATGTGTTTTCACTGACTCCTTATGTTTTTTTTTTTTTTTAAAGGGGGAAATATTGCCACTTAAAAAACAAAACTAAGAATGACTATTAATCTGGTATTTAGCTATTACCTTGTCCCAATCCTTAGTTGTTGTGGCACCTCCCATGGCTACCCATTGGTGGCATAGATCACACATGACTCTTATAACTTAGACTCAGATGAAGGGAAATGTAAAAGTGGTCAATAGCATCCTTTCAAAATACAGTCATAAAATCGCAATATGGTTAGTTGGAGACCTAAATGCCAAAATTACTCCTGACTCCGTTGATAGGTTATTGACCATATCTAAATCTTCGTCACCAAAAAAGATGGGAAACAATAGACAGGGAAAATGATGACATAACCTATTAGTATCATATGATTTCAAAATGTTAAATGGCAATGCATTAAGTGATCCTCATATGGCACCTACAAGGGTGGCAGGCCGATCTGCTTTCACTTTGACTTATGCATTTGCTAATACTGAAGGTATTAGCTATATAATAGATATGGGACTTGTATATAGGGATGAAAGTGATCACCTACCATTGTGCATTCTGTTACTCTTGCCCACTGTGAGTGGTCCATCTCATGAATATGATAGAAATGGCCAAATCGTTGTCAATGAGGGTATGGATAGAATACATTGGAATGCAAAAAATTTAGAACTGCCTAATGAGATTGCAAAAACCTCTGTCCTGAAATTCATAGGAGAAGCTCACCAGTTTGCTAACAACGATGGGAAAATACTTGTAACACAATTTTCTGAAATGATGGAAGCTATCCACAGTAAAGCTAGATCTGATCGAAAATATAAGTCTACACAGGAAAGATCCAACAAATCAAACAATAAATATAATGATAAAGCAATTAGTAATGCAAAAAAATAGTTTTAAGTGACATAGCTAATGTTGTGTGTGTAGCCAGGCTTGGATTTGCTGTTGCTTTAATCAAAATACAGGTTAAATCAATCAAGAATGATTATCGCCGTTGGTTAAAGCTGCATAAAATAAACTGAAATAGCGCTTTGGCAAGAGATTGCTTGTTTAGCATCTTCTAATCAGTCTCATAAGATTTGGGATATCATTAGGAATAACAAAAAAAAGATATCATGATAAATTGTATTACAGAAGAAACATGGAGTACTCATATAAAAGATACATTGGGCCGCGTTGAGAAATTTAGTAACACCTTCCCTCTATCCACAGAAACATGGTTATGTAAAGCTTCTGTTCCAGATATAGCAATACTAATTGGACAGCTTAAAAATTTGAGAGTGGCCGGGCCCGACAGTTCATGTAACAAACTTCTGAAACTGGAACCAGATATATGGCCATTCACACTTCATATGTTTTTTGTGGAAATAGGTGTTTTAAACAGATTGCCAATTTCATGTAGTGTAAGTCACATCCTAACCCTATATAAAAAGGGATTGTGGGTTGATCCAAATAATTATAGAATGTTAGCCATGCTTGATATTCCTTAAAAAATTCTGGCTAGAGTGCTATTAATAGAACTCAAGGAGTGGATAAAAAGCTAAAATATTCTGCCATCAAATCAAATTGGTTTTAGGGCAAAGTCTAGCACTACTCACAACTTAATTGTGTTAACTTCATGTATTGACTACGCATGGCAAAGATAAAAACTTAATGTTTATTGTGCCCTAATTGATTTCTGAGCCGCGTTTGATTCTGTGCTGAGGAGCCGTTTGTGGATGAAATTGAACTCATGGAATATACCCAAGGGACTGTTGAAAATGATAATGTTGCTCTACACACATACATCAGTGAGATTACGACTGGATGCGAAGGGAAAATTGTCAGCATTGATTCCAACGAGTTGCGGCGTTAAGCAGGGTTGTATGGTCGCAGCCAACCTGTTTAACCTGTATTTGGCCGATATGTGATTCGCTTTCATGCTTTAGTCTACTTGTCCAGTAAAATGTGACACATCGTCTGTGGGATGGTAGTCATACGCGGATGACCTACTATTAATGGACCATACTCCGTTCAGCTTGCAAAAGTTATTGAATGCACTGGCCGATTATTCAAACATAAATGAAATAAACATGTATGTAGATAAATGTAAAACAAAGGGTTTCGCAGCCAATAAACCACCTAAAAAACATGTATGGCATATGAAGGAAATTAACTTGGAACAAGTATTCAGTTACAAATATTTGGGGATTGTGATTGATTCCAAATTAAACTGGAAAGATCAATGGATGGCAATAAAGGCACGCTGCTTATTATCGACTAATGCTATTAGTGCATTTGTGGGTATACATGTAGGTTACTCAGCACATGCTGTACTAATGATGTACACGGCGAAAATTAGATTTATGCTAATGTATGGAATTGAGGTGTGGTGGCATAAATACCTTCCCCAATTGGTCAAACTAGAGGCGCACATTTTAAGAAAACTCATGCATCTGCCAGCTACTGTATCAGTGGAATACATTTATCTTGAATTGATTTTGAAGTGCATTCAAGCTGAGTACCTAAGCAGATCAGTGATGTGTTATGCTAACCTGGTGAAGTTGGATAATGAAACTATCATTGTCACACATATGCAAGCAGTTTCAAAACTTGAGAAGTGCGCAACGTTGGGCACCTTGGGCATAATTAAATCTCTTTGATAAATGGAAAGATAGATTTGTTGTTTCCTTGAATATTGTCCCTTTGGGTATGCTCAAACGATGGTTAAAGGTTAAATTGGCAATATATTGGTTTTTAGAAATTATCTGCTTATGAAGTTAACAACTCTGAGGCCTTGGAGACAAAAGGGTCTCAGTTGGGTCTAAGTAGAGGTAACAGAGATTGCAGATTATGTGGGTGTGTGACAATTGAATCCTTGCACCATCTGCTCATGTACTGTGAAAGTCTGCAAGAGATGAGAAGAACATTTCTGAAATCATATGATAACCAAATTGATACCGGTACACTGGTGTAATATGGTAGAACTTTTTGAAAGGAGATGATGCTAATCTTATTTATTTTTTTGTGAAATTTTATTTAAGAATTGTGGATGTATTTAACTCTTTAGGCTAACCGCAGTGGTATGAAAAAGGTGGTTGCCTAAAATGTTAATGTATGTTTATCTAATAGAACTATGTGGAATTTTTACAATGGTGTGTATATGTTTATGTATGTGTATTAATTGTTGTATATACAAAGCTTAATAGCTGAATGTGTATTAAATAAAATCAAATCAAAATCACAAAGCCCTATTATCAACATATTATCAAATCAAACCTTCAACAAAACAGTGACAAACAATTGATACATGCCAATAATATGTTGTCACAGGTAACATGAACTGCACCATGAGTGAGTTCTTCAGTCGAAATGAGAAAGGTAGACAAAATGGTGGGTATTAAACTTTCCAAAATCAAAAGCAGACAAAGAGGACTATATTGTAAGTAAACTAATGAAATGGGCAACACATATTCACTGCACCCTATCACAAAGAAGTACACATTTACAACATTAACACTAGCCAATTACAAACACTAAAACACATACAAAACCCTGCTCAGCATCTCTCATAGCCGCGGCTATTCAATGCAGCTACAAATCTCGCCTTGTAGCTGCATCTAAATGTACATTTTCTACAAACTCAAAATCAAACTAAGCCAACCTTCAAAACTTCAAATAAGACAAAGGAACACCTAAGCACATAAAATAGCAAACACAGATAGAATTCTGACCTGTATCATTCACATACAAATATGATCATTGCACAGAAAATGCATGGGCAATAGACGCTGCTATAATAATTGGTGCGCCTACCACAACAACTAATGAAATGGCAAAAAGTATTTACACGCCCGCGCTCATGCTTGTTATAACCACAGTGAAGCCTTGCTGGTTCGCCTGTTATTACCCGCACCTAAGACACGTCCAAATACACCTAATGTGCCATTTGCTGGTGTGTAGCCATGACTGCACAGGGTGCCACGTTAAACGCTGATAGCAATGCCGTGCACCGGGTCGATGCTGGGTAGCTGCAGGTAACCACGCAAGCCATTACTGTGTCTAGGAGCAATCTTCAATACACCAATCACTCCTTGTGTATAGCCACGGTTATACTATTTAAAAAAAGAAATCTGAGTATGAAATAGTAATGATGAAAGAGTCAGTAGTGATACAATGGTAGTTAAAAGGTGTCGCTACAGTATATTACTGCTCATGGAGTTATGCAAAGTGGATAATGATAAGGAAAGCACAGTATACATAGTAGTTAGGATAAAGAACATGGGGTTAGCATGGCTGTATGCAAACAAGTTCATAAACATTAGTATCATTCTATCTGTAAAGAAAAGAAAACAATTAGTTAAAAAACACACTACATGAAAAACAATTAATTACATGTTTTGACCCTCATATATAGTGCAATATAGACACAATATAACAAAACTACGTTGGTGCACAGAACACTGTTCTTCTCTTTGCACATACTAATCATTGGAGAAAAAACTCCATCTTGCATTTAAATAAACGTTTTTCTGGATGGTCTGCCCCATACTGGGCTGCAGCCTTTTTTGGCTTACACTTGGTCTTCCCTCTTCACTGGAGCTGTGAGTGTTGGTTGTGCAGAATCAATCTCCATACATTAAAGGTGCTGCCCCAACAGCTAAAATCTTGAACACCTGATGCACTGGAGCACTCCATTTGAAGAGCCATCAGAAAGGCTAGAGAGGTACAGAAAGGAGGCTTTTGATGAAGTGTCTGTAGATGTGCTGCTCCCATCTTCAGCAGTACCACTTGGCGGAGCAAGAGAATTAGAAAAAGAGAGAATAGGGTAGAATAAGTACACTCAGAGAACAAGGGATAGAAAACAATCACGCAGGAAGAAACACTAATACTTTTAAAAAATCTGTTCCCACTGTTTCAGTTATGAGAGTAATGGGCTGCCTATGCCACAATAGGCTTCTCACAGGAGATGACACACTAGCCCACTGAGAAATGACTCTCCAAACATAATGTACATTGCCATCACTAATTCATTAACACAATAGGGGTACAACAAAATTATAAACAATGTTACTATAATCAATAAACACACATATATAAGCTGGGTGTGAACAAGCAAGGGAAATTATGCCAAGAAATTACAATAGAGTGAATGGAGTAGGTTAAATAACCTTGGAAAACAAGTGAGAATGGGCTAGGTTAAGTAACCATGCAGAACAAGAAAGGATAGGGTAGGTTAAGTAAACTTGGAGAACATGGAAAACAAAACAGCCACACTGATAGAAACAGTACCGTTTACCAATCAGGACACCCCAGATTCCATAGACGATATATCTACCACACCCAAAACAATAACTGTATATTCAACATTGCAAACAGTCCTTTTTAGTGAACAATGTTCCATCCCAGAGCTTACGAACATCAGTACTGATTACTGTTACAGGTGCACTAAGCCAATGAATGTAGACAGCAATACCTCCTCCACCACCAGCTCCATCCACTCTTATGTTTTGAATATGGGTTGGTCTTTCCTGGGAGTTAACTGTAAAACATCTGGTGTAAGTCCATTGGATGATGAGAACGATGCAGCTACAAGAAAATACAAAAATTACTAAAATGAACTTGCAACACACCATCAATTGTACTACCTTGCAGAAAGCTTAAAACAGCTAAAAGTACTGCATAGTGAAAGCGCATTAAAATTACAACAAATACAATCAGATAAACTTTCAAACTCACTAACATGAATACAAAAACTAAATGCCTTCATATACATGCCACAGGTTGACAAATCAAATTGTGTAGGTCCATGTTAGTGAAAGTTAAACAATACATTAACAAATACTTGCCACAGAATCAGAACAGATGAACAAAATGACAATGTACACTATTTGATAGCAGTGGTTAATATAATGAACACACACAACATTGTAAACAATCCTTCAAGTATGTAAATATATTTATTAACACTTACTTTCACATCAGCCACACTCTTGCAATGTGCACAATGTGAGTTCTGGAATCAAAAGGATAAATCTTCAGAATATGGTGGCTTTTAAACTTTCAAAAATGAATACCACAAAAAGAGAACTATATACCAAAAAAAACTACTAAAATGGATGACACAATTTCATCACAAACTATCACAGACAGCTACACGAACAATCAAACTCACTGAAATCCTTTTTTATCTCTGCCTAGCATTTTTCATAGCCACAGCAACCACACGTCCACAAACACTCGATGTGCCATTTGCTGGTATATAGTCGCGGCTGCAGAGGGGACCACATTTAGATGTGGGTAGCAATGCCATACACCAGGTGGGTGCTGGATAACTGCGGGTAAACACCCCAGTCATTGCAATTGCTAAGCGTGATTCTCAATACACCAATCACACCCCTTTCTTTATAGCTGTAAATACAAGAATTGTTTGTTTAAAAAAAATCTGAGTATGGATTATAAATGATAAATGAGACAGTAGTAATAAAATAGTACTTAAAAGGTCTCAATACAATAAATGACTGCTCATGTAGTTATTTAAAGTGGATGATGATAAAGAGAGTATAGATAGTTCTTAGGATACAGAAGATTAGAGCTAGGAAGGGTGGATCAGGTTCAAAAAGAGTTAAAGGATGCATTGGACACAAAGAATAAAAGTATGGTTCATAATGACTTCTACAATCAAAAGCACAAGACTGCACAAAATGGTGCCTTTTATACTTTAAAAAACCAAAACCACAAAAAGAGGTCAAATTGAAAAATCACTGAGAAATGTTAATAAAGTAGTTTCTGCATTCATGACAAACCACAACCAATTATGGATTTCAAACAACAAAATACAGTTCTACATAACCAATTTCTATAGAGTTGATGTAGGAAACCTAACCAATGAAGGTAATGCAAAGTGTTTTTAATAACATCAAAGCAGTACTCCAAATGTGCTAAAATACTACACTAAGTGTACCCCAAAACAGTGTACCCAGGAGTACATATCACATATAAATACACAAATACAATGAAAAAGCATCCATGTTTTTTTTTCAAAATAACCGTCGCTAGAGTTCATTATAGCCGCAGTTACAAGATGATACTTAGGGGATGATCACATAGGCTTTCATACATACATACATATATATGTAAGTGATAGTTCTTAAAAAGTACTCCTTTGAATGCATAAAGTGTTTAGCATGAAACCCGTGGCTATGACTTCAAGGCGTTGCTAAACGTTAGCCGCAGTTATGCATATATATTTGAAAAAAAAGAATATTGACATCCCTATATACGTGTACATTGAATAAGAATAAAGAGGTGGGAGTATTGCTAATTTCTAAGGTAGAACGATTTGAATATGTTTACTGGATGTAGAAAGGGAACAACAGTAATATCCTTCTATCTGTAAAAAAAACAAAATTAGTTACAAAACACACACACTTCATTATATTTTTCTTCTAAGAATTTCCATTTTAAGAACCACCTTCCTTTTTGTATTGAGATTTTGTTTACACTTTTCTTCATTTTTTTCTCCACAGTCTCACATGTAAGAAAGTCTGAAAACACACACCAAAATAAATAAGACTCCCAAATACCTACCATGTTATGGACCATGGTAACTTATTATTCATCCCTGACATCACTATAGCTATACAAATAACTTTTAAAAGGAAATAAAATACAAATACCCCAAAATCTATAGCAGGGTCTGTTACCCACGGCTATCTGTAGTCCTTCCCAGCCTTGAATATGGCCGTGAATATCAGACAAATGGCTGAAACAAATGCTTTCCTGCCCCCTCGGCCCTCACCAAGTTCCTCCCTCAGCTGTGCCAGCTCCCCCGACTCCCCAGATGGCCTCGTCACCTCCCGTGCCATTTCTGTTTCCCCCCACAACACACACTGTTTCTGTGAAGCAGTTTGGTTGATATGTCGGCTATTTAAGGCTATAGCCATGACTACAGAAAGCTTCATGTTACAAACACAGTTCCTGGACCTCCTGTAACTTCGATATTTCACTTGGTGTCCGCCAGCAACATACCCACCTCTAGACTAATGTCATTTGGAATTATTTTATCCTGCAAACAATTGTTTAACTACTTTTCTTTTCCTGTTATCCTCGGCAATAACCGTGGTTATCTCTTGCATTGAAAGAAAACCAAGATGGCGGTCGTTTCATTTCTATAAAAACCCAGTTTTGGTAATTTATCCGAGATTCAGCTATCTATTTTTTGAGAAGGGAGCACCCCCTTTTCTGTCAAATTCTTAAATAACTACTGCACGGAATAACCCCAAACCACGCACAGATCACGAGTCAATGTGCCAAGGTTGTTTTGGACCTGGTCCAAATCCGTCCAGCGATTATGGCTGTGAACCTTGCCAAAGTAGGACCTTGTTTGTCGATGGGAAAATGAATAAGAAATAGGCTGCAACTTTGACAAAAAAACTTTTTTTGTCTTCTTAATAACTTTCAAATTTGTAACGGGTCTTTAAGAAACTTTGCAATCTGGGGGGCCCCGCGAGCCCCTAATCACTTTTGAAATTTCAGCCAAATATGTCACTGGAATCAAAGGTTATTAAGGATAGAATTTGAAGGGGTTCCTATGGCAGGCTGACTCACCTTAACTATCGGGTGGCGACCACCGCTCTATAAAATTTATTTAGTTATTATTATGTTGGGTAATTGCTATGGAGGGGAAAGTATAGAGTTGGGGTAAGTAATAGGGGGTATGTTAAGTTGATTGAAAAGTTAAGTAGGGGTAGGACATTATGTAGAGATGGCCAACAATACAAGTAGGGGATATAGGGAAGGTACTCTAGTGTCAGGTAGTGGGATAGTGCAGCGGCCTGCCTGAGGCCGCCTAGCGAGCTGGGCCACCCACAGAGGTCATCCTCTGACCTCATACTCATTGTGGGTGTTACCTGAGTTTAGGTAGGGGGTCTTTTGCACTAAACCCACCCCAATGGCCCCTGAGATCCCTCCAAGGAAGGGTGAGTTGACATAGCTGGTCCCCAGTCCGTTTGGAACTCATGCCAGGGGAATGCTAGGGAAAAGGGAAACGGTATAAAAGGTTATTAAATAAACACAGGTCCTCGTTGATATCCCTATAAAATTCATTCGGGTGTCTGTATCCGTTAGTGATCTAGGAACTCAGGGTGTGGCCCATCTCCTGTTAACAGCAATTCCTATTTAGTAGGTGCAGTGCCCCTCCTTTCCCAGTGGCCCACGGGTGGTGGTATTCATGAGAACTGCACCTGCTCCGGGGAAGGGACGTGTACACCCTTGCATGGACATGGGCTGGAAAACAGGGACCACATTTGCAATAATAAGGTAAAGGTCCCAAGACTCCATGAGCACTGTTAAGGAGATAATCAACTAGGTGGAAATCTATAATCAACACGTTGAACTATCAACGTGATAAAGTACTTGTTCATTTCAACAGTATGGCTGTAGTGTATGAACGTTTGGCACACTGACCACATGAAACCAAGCACAGAGACAGCAATTACTGTTATTCTGCCAGTACCTTTCCATATTATGAAGGACAGGTCTGTCAGCACGAACGCCCTGATTAACCCAAAAGGCCTGGATGAAAGGCAGGGAACACCTGCCAATGGCATAGTCTTTGCAGACTCTCTGCACAAGGCTGCGAGGGTGCTCAACAATGCATTGCTGCTATTCTGACGTAAAGATTGTGGGTACTTCCATGTGGCACATCAAGTCTGGCTCTTGACTACATGTTTTGCAGCATTTCACCCGCCATCTTATGCTTTTATTTGCAGTCGAGTGGCCAGTTCTACAGCATGGTTTCACAGGCACTCCTGACGCAGTACCGCATCAGAAGCGGCCTCCTGTGCACGCGGTCCCTTACTATGTCAATCGTGACTACCCCCCCATTATCCATGATCTTTTTTTAGTAACAATAGTGGCAGATGGCATTTGAACACATGCACAGCACAAAATAATAATGCAACTTTGGGGCCATTATGTATGCACAACAGTGACCTGTTAGCGTGCTTACCAATCCCCATAGGGCACATACATGCAAACCTCCTCATGTGCATATGTATTGACACCAACAGAAGTGACGTCACAAAAAAGAGCATTGGAAGGATTAACAATTTTTGATATTTGGAGGCACCACTGGAGATGGCATTACAAGAAATTGCCATGAGTAGGCAGAGAGACAACTTTGTGGTTTGAAATTCATTAATTGTTTATTATTGTATGTGGAGCAACTCTATCAAAAGTAAATGATAAATAAGACTTTTTTTATTTCAGAATACCACATTTCATTACATTCGCTGTAAACTGCTCACTTACAGGGACTCCAGGTGAGACGTAATGAGATGAAATGATTTCCCAGGATCACACACGTTGGTGAACCCACGATGTGGGTGATTTAAGCACTTGGCTATATATATTCCCAGGTTTAGTTTGTATATTTGTTAAAGTGTCGGTTTCATTTGATCAAATAATCATAATCCTTTATTGATAGCACTGCCTTGAAAATAATGCACACTACACAATAAACTAACCTTACACTAATTAAATCGTCATAGATATTTGTTGAGCAAAATTAGGATTGCTTTAGCTGTATTTTCCCCATCCCCAATGTAAGGTCATGGTAGCATCATGCAAAGTAATTTGACTCTGAATAAATCTCCCTTGGGTTTTAAAACTGTAGTCATTATTTCACACATTATTATGCACCCTTCCCAATTCCCATCACCCACCATTTCCACTTCTGAAGGGACAAGATTCCCTGCCAAACCCCCACTGCCCTACTCCCCCACGTTCTGTCTGCGTCCATCCATGTGTCATTGCTCCTGTTGTAATGAAGATGTTTCACAGACCCCTAGAAGAGCCGCTCTGCTTCCCTGAGCATCCATGATTGTGCAAAGTCAGGAGTGTTCCCTGTCCCTGCAGGACACTGAACACAACCTACACAGTCGAGACAGTCCTGCAAAATACAGAATAGTTGGATACTCTATTTTGCAGGGGTCTGTGGTAGTTGTTTGTGGTGGACAGTCCCTTTTTCTTATCAGGGCAGGAGACAAGCACATGTAAACCCTCGAGGCATCAGAGTGCAAACAGCATAGACGTAGTATGGTGGTATGGTGTTAGAGTGTATAGAGCGCATATTATCACCTTGAAAAAGTATCTAGGCACTAAACAAAATTTGGAAGACACCTCACCAAATCACAAGGCCGTTTTAGATAAAAGATTAATGTAGGAACAAGAAAGTCTTTCAACAGCGCCTCAATACCAGGTAGTATACAATTATGCTGAAGGAAAGCCTGGAGTGTATGGATAATGCTGGGGCTCCAGCTTCACAACTATGCAGTCACTATTCATAGTGACAAGCTCTCTGTGTGAACCCAGAAATAAAGAAACAAACACCAGTAACCATGAGTTTGATGTGCACTTTATTGAGCCCTCATTCTGGGGGGAAGCACTGTGTTTCTCTTTGCTTGGTGTTGCCCGGCCGCAACTATTCTCTGTCATTTTAATTCTACAGAGCATAGAGCAGTTCCTGTTTTTTCCATCTCCTTGCTGGAGATAAATCCTTTACTTTAAAATCAAAAATTGGAAAAAGGCAGTGCAGTAAATTCAGTGGTAATTCCGCTCTGTCCAAAAAGGTGGTGGTAACATAATTACTGTACTTTTTTACTGCACCAACAAACTTTTACTGAGGCCCTAAGTTCTTAACAATTTTAAGATGTGCCCAATATACTGCATTTGCAATACAATGCAAAGATAAATATTATCCATGAAAGGTATCATTTTGGTATGAGGGGACACAATGAAAGTGATATCGTTTAAGACACCAGACGCATTTAGCACTGTCTTGCAATTTTTGGGACAAATTTGATGATCACCTTAAGAGGTCAGTTGATGACAAGGCGTGCTAGAAACAACATTAGGGAAAGTGACTAGGACAGTGGTGATCCTGATCTGAATGAAGACATAAATATGACAAAGAGACAAGCGCAAACCCTACAGTATGCAAAATAATTGGATTTCTACAGTCAACAGC
Organism: Ambystoma mexicanum; assembly: GCF_040938575.1. Lineage (NCBI taxonomy): Eukaryota > Metazoa > Chordata > Amphibia > Caudata > Ambystomatidae > Ambystoma > Ambystoma mexicanum. The sequence goes on along the minus strand of NC_090929.1, from coordinate 1,362,245,650 downwards.
ACACTCAAGACTCAGTGTTTGTGCATAAGAATGAGTTCAGTGAAAGATTATGATGGATGGGATCCATATCAACCAAAATAGGACATTCTCCCTGGCTTTTATAAGCATACATTAATAAGGAGGAAAAAGAACTGAACAACACAGTCGGGTAAATACATAGATCCAACATTCCCTACTCAGCCCTTAACCTGCTCGTCATTTCTGCAGCCTCACTAGCTAGTCTTTGCCAGGTTTCTGGGGTGGGTTGAACTCCTACAGGATCAGAGGTAACGCCTTGTAACTAAAACTAAAAAAATGAATGGCTCTGCAAAAATGTATCTATTTGGAGGAGTAACGGAAAAAGTAATAAAAGGCATTTTCTAAACAAAAAGTAGGATCCACGTTCCTAAAATGTGATCTCTCTTTAGTATTCCAGTAGGATCTAACATTCAAGTATCGAAAGTTCCTTCCAGCTCTGCTTTCCAGTTACTTCCAGTTGCTCCTTGGTCTCCTGACCACAAGCCGACTCTGCAGACTTTCAAGTTTTTTTTATCATATACCTTCTAGCAATTATGTGTTATTCTATTATTGTTCCCTTTCTTTAAGGGATAAGTGGTCAATTGCCATCAGGCAATTCTCCCCCAGCCAAGTGCTCTGTGACTGAAGGTATTTTCACCCACCGGAAATGAGTTACCATCCTGCAATGAATCCGCTACAGGTTTGGTCATTTACTATCTTACTTTTCCTAGATCTCTGGCTCCTGTGAGGGTCTGGTTTATGTACCGTATCTGGTTTCTCCTTCTGGCTATCACAGGCTTCTGCCAGTGTCTGGGCTACAACCCCACCCCCTAACCCTCAGCAGGTTGACAGTAACAGCTTTTTCTTTTATGCTCTCTGGCCCCTTACAGGATCCGGGCTATTGACCAGAGCAAGCTTCTGCAGCATGCTCTCTGGCCCCTTACAGGATCCGGGCTATAGACCAGAGCAAGCTTCTGCAGCATGCTCTATGGCCCCTTACAGGATCCGGGTTATTGACCAGAGCAAGCTTCTGCAGCATGCTCCCTGTATGCCAAGGACCGAATTAAAACAGTCAACCTAGCCTCTATGCTTGTACCTTTGTGCCTTCTCTCACTGTTCCACATATCTTGCCCTCTGTCCAACTCATTAACTCTATGGTTTCCTCTGTCCATTGTATACCCTTCAGCTTAGTGTAATGAACACCCCATATAACATGGCATGCCAGATATGTTTCAAGTTGTTCGTTTTCTCTTGTCAAGTAGATGGAAGGGATTTTAAGTGTCTTCCCCTACACTGTATTGGACGTCTGTTCCTTGATTCAACAATAAAGAACCTCTAAGTTCAAGCAAAAGTATCTGCAACAACAAAAGTCTATGGGTTCAAACAAATGTCTCCTATCTCCTTTTAATGAGGAGTTGTCCCGAGAAATTCAACAATAACACCACCAGTTTTCCTGGAAGTCCAGTGAGGACCAACGTGCAGATCATTTTATCTGTGGGTCCAAACATGTGTGCTAACGGTGGGGCAGAAGTCCATAGCATCCGGGTGAAATATTCACATTCAGGCTCATTACAAGAAGGACTCTATGTTTTCCAGGACACAATAACTATGAGCAGAATAAAGGTCATAGGCCTAACTCCAGAAGGATTGGCAGGTAGACAGTGTAGCTACTAGTCTTAGACATATAAACTATAAACTCGGGATTTTGAGGTTTCCTTCTGCATTTGGCTCGATAGACTTCATAGCCTACATTCACAACAACTGTGGGAAGTTCCTGCATGTGAGCTTAAGACTGCATAAGGTTCTCATATCACACAGTTACACCATATCTTGTGAACAGTACACATGACATAGCTTGTCAAATATGTTTTAGGTTGTGTATTTTCTTTGATCGGATGGTGTGAGAGGTTTTGGGTGCCCACCACAAAACTGCGCATGCTGGCTTCAACTTGGCTCCACGATACAGTCTCTAGGTTCACTCCACCTCCAGGAACAAACAAAAGTCTCTGCTTGCAAAGAAAAGTTTCTATGTAAAAGCAAAGGTTTCTAGGATTTATAACACTCAACCAGGGGATACCATTCCAGGATATATCCTCCCTCCAACGTCAAACACTTAACACACTTCCTCTGTGGCTTTCCAGCCTCTCGATTCAGTACCTCTGGTTCTCCTCCTCATCCCCTGGGTCTTGAGCCCTATATGCGCTTGCACGTTTTGCTTTGGCACTGGCAGAAGCAAATATTGTAACAGCTTCTTCTACAAGGAGGCTGGTTATACGAGCTCCCCTCTAGGGTGGGCCAGTTTCTCCTGGTCACTTCCCTCTATAAAAATCCTGCTTCACGTATCCCTACCCCATTATAATCGCCACAACAGGCTAATGCCTAACAGGACCTCTTCTACAACATCGTAACCCTCCTCTGATTCTCTTTTCTACGTACTTGACGTTTTCCCACTGTCTCAAATTGCCACCTTCCTCAACACATACTTAAGGTGTGCCTGCTCATCTCCAAATCTCCTCTGTTCTTCACCCATTAAATGTTCTCTATTAATCTCCTTTGCCTCCTCTTCAACTCGTCTTTCAATCTGATCCTTTATACACTTCAATGTCTTTCATTTTATTTGTCCTCCAACTTCCTCCTGAATACACTCTCCCTCCACAATTATCCTCCTGCCCTCCTTGTTGATGCAATATACTTCTTAGCACACTGCTCCCCTTCTCCTCTATCATCATCTCCAGTCTCCTCCTGAACACACTACTTTCTTTCGTTCTTAATATGCTCCACCTCCTCTCTGCAAATATCAATCTCCTTTTTACTCGTTCACCCTTCTTCACATCCATTAGCTCTCCCACAAACCATCTCATTCCTTCTATTGTTGCTCCTCACCACCTTCTTACTCCCCACTACCTCATTCTTCTTCTTCAGAACCTCCTTAACCTTCTGGATAATCCTCCGCTCCACCTCTGTATTATCCTATTCCCTTGGACCCCATTCTAGAATGTTTTCTCCACCAAATGGGTTGCATCAGCTTCTCTCTTCCTGCCTATTATTCTAAGGTTCTCATCAGATGAAGTTCTGTGGGTTAGTCAGTGAGCTGAAAACTCATTTTAGAAGAAGTCCAAAAAACGGTTCCTTTTTAATGTCCAGTTGATACATGTTTGAAGGCTGCTCTCCCATGCTTTCCTCAGCTATCCTGGTTATTAAATGGGAACAGGGTGTAAGATCTTTAGACCCGAGACTGTCTTCTTTGGGGGTTAGAAAGTACTTCATTGTCATGCTTAGGTCCTCCCCATAGTTTACCCGATTGCGGTCTCCAGAATGTGACGGTGAAACTCCAAAGCACTAAAAACAGTATCACAGAACACGAAGCACTGTACATCAGGGTTTCAGGAAAACGGATGAAAGTCCATGATCACACAAGCATAGGGGCCTGTACAGATGCATTGTGGGGACATGCATTGGCAGAGGGTTGTGTGTTAAGGGCTCTTTAACACATCATGGGCCACCACGTGGGCACAACATCCATGATGAGGATGCCACTGCAGGGGCATGCACTGCTCCAGATGAAAAATGTAAGTATGTAGGTATGTTTTATTAATCAAAGCTTAAATGTTTTACCTAGTGCCCCAAATATATGAGTTGTTTTACTGGTGGGTGAAAAATATTTGACACACGCGAGAGTGACCAAGCACAGCGAGGGATCCCGAACCAACAAAGGCAGGTTTGGGGGGCAAAATGTTTGACTGATGGGTTAAAATGGTGCAATATACAGCACACTTTCAATTAAAACTTGGGTAACATTCCATCCAGACAGATTGCAATTGGTTTTGCAGGCTAACTCATCAAAAAAATACAATAGATGCAAGTCAGCAGAAGTGCACAGGAGCCTTTCCCAATTCATTCTCATGCCTTTCCCGACGATATATGCCAGTATAAAAATATTTTCATGATGGCTCTGCCCATACATTTCCATGCTGGCTCCCACAACATATTCCAATATTCCTATATGAGAACATACTCATGTTCGCTTTGTGCATAATGCCATTAATGATACTATAAGAAAAAAATGGCAAAGCTGGCTATGTGAAATATATATCAGCACTCCTATGTAAGAGCATTTTCCTGTTATATTGGTCATTAAAAGTACCATGCCACAAAAAAACATGTCCAAACTGGTACCATTGTAGGCATATCTAGAATCGTAAGAACATTTATCATGCTTGCTTCATCATAGATGCTCAGTTAATAAAAATGTCATGCTACAGTAAGAAATAGCTAGTCCACTACACAAAAATGCCAGTGAAACAATGTGATACCACTTATCATGCTTGCTTTATCATAGATGGCAGAAAATAAATGTCATGCCACAGTAAGCAATGGCTAGACTGGCTGCACCAAAATTCCAGTCCAGCCATGTAATAAAGCACCTGAAGTTGGCTTTGCCTGAAAATTCCAGTAGAACATGCCATGTCACTTAAGGATGTGTAAAAAATGCTCTAGCGAATCCTGACCTCCCAGAGCCTTGCACACAAACACATCACATTCAATCCCTTTCACCCACCAGTCACTCACCCATACATCTTCTCTCACATTCCCTCACACTGGCACCCACCGACCCAGAACATTCACACACACAATCACATTCAGAATAATTGACACACCAGTCACTCACCTATAGACATTCTCTCACATTCACTCACATGGCATTCTCCAAACAGCTACCCAGCCACCCAGAAAATTAACATTCGCACATTGTCACATTCTTGCTCTTTCACCCACCATACACTCACCCATGCACCTTCTCTTATATACACTTGCATGGCATTCTCCACACAAGCACGCACCCAATCACTCATAACATTGAAACACACACCATCACACTCATACCCATTCACCCACCAGTCACACACCTATGCACCTTTTCTCACATCCACTCACATTGCATTCTCCACACAGCTACCCACCCACCCACAAAAATAACACACACACACATACACACACACACACACACACACACAATCACATTCCTACTCATTCACCCACCATTTGCTCACACATAAAACCTCTCTTACATTCACGCACACTGCATTCTCCGCAGAGGAACGCAACCACCCGCCCAGAACATTGAAACACACTATCACATTCATGCTCATTCACCCACCAGTGACTGACTAACACCACATACATACATACATCTGACACAACCTCACACAATCAAAATACACATATTACACATACAAAAAATCGAAAAGCCTTCTTACCTGTTTCCTGCTGAAGCTTCAGTCTGCCGCATCACTCCAGGCCTCCGGCTCCTCGGCACTGCTCACAGACAGGAACTGGGAAGATTCCTGGTTCCTGTATATGATGCAGGGCGAGGAAGTTGAAGGAGGAAAAGGAGCTGTATGTTACTTGTGACATATGCCACAGCATGTCACAAAATCTGCTCTAACCCATGCCATGGAGATCTGGCATGCTGTGATATGCTGTGGCATGTGTCACATGTCACGTTTGGATCTGAACACTACTAGGCCTGAGGTAGAGCACCTACTCCCCATGCTGCAAGCCCAGGCCAGCTTAGCCTTCACCATGATGGGTGAGGACTGGACTGGGCCCCCCAGACGTGGTGTGATGGGGCCCCACACACAGCACGGGCTGTGGGGGCCCCCACTTCACCAGTGGGGAGCCCCCCAAAATGGACAGGGAGAAGGGAAAGGGTGGCATAAGAATGACCTTGCGGGCTGTGGCCTTCAAAGCTGCATTCTGCAAAGCCAGTTTTATGTTGGCAGTTTTCAGACATTGATGAAGTCATATCAATCCCAATTCTGTAAATGTAATATCCTTATCTGCTCTGAGTTTCCATACTGAAGGAGAAACAGATTATTTGAGATGAAGGCCTTCTCTCATGGGTCTGTGATCAAAGAGTGGGTAACCAATTTAGGAATATGCTCTGGTGCTCTTTCAGGACCTGGTAAGGATTCAGACATGATATTCCTGTTCTTGAATGCAAAATTATCCAGGTTTTCTTTTTGATAAAGGGAGGATTCTGGGAATCGTATGTGTATGTCTATTGGCCTTTTGAAAATGTGCTGGGTAGCCTGGCTTGGGGATACAGCTAGTCTCGGGGACCTGAAGATGTCATTTCAAGGTTTTTATAATGAAGGACTCTGTGGGGTCAATTCATCACATTGGGCCTCATTACAAGATTTACATTAAAAAGCGGCCATTACCAGCATGCCGGTAACAACATGTCCGTGTAGCCTCGATCCCGCAAACAGAGGCTGATCACGAGTGTGAGAGCATGTGCATACCTGCATGCCGGTAACGCCCGTACCGGCATGCCGGTAATGACCCTCAAAACCCCAGATAGCAGCATCATGAAATGCACACATAACACCTTCGCCATTAGCAACCCCCAAATAGCGGTACCGGTATTAACATAGTGGTATAAACGGTTCATTATTACTGGACCCGGAAGAAACGTCATTGTGCCGGAACGGAAAATGCACCGGCGGCCATATTTAAAAACACAATCCATTGCCATCCTCCACAGACTGGACCTTCTCAGGCTAAACTCCAAACACACCCCGGAGAAAATGTCAAAGGCAATCCAGAAAGCCACTGCCCACCTGTGGAAACCAAGATTTAAGGGTGAGGAGCTGAACATGCTAGCATATACCCTTGTAGAGAATGCGGACGTGGTCTTCTGTGCTGACCTCAGGCGTCCAACACAGCTCAGGAAGAAGGAGATATGGGAGGAAGTGGCAAGGAAAGTTAGTGCAGTTGGCACCACCGCAAGCACAGTGCGAGACTGCAAAAAGCACTGGGATGACCTGGGGCTAAGAGTGAGGAATATCCTGTCGGCCAATCGGAGCCAGGGGCTGGCAACAGGTGGCGGTGTCCACTCACCTATTAAATTGTCAAGGTGGGAGGAAACATGCAGCACATTGATAGATGTTGAGTCCATCGAAGGAGTCAGTGGAGTGGAGTTTGGAGTTCCATCATTGGCAGATGAAGGTGAGTGTCCCTACAAACACCTGACAACCAATGATCACAGTTGACCAACAAATGTGACATTGATGCGAGCCAAGACATGGCCCATCATACACACATACACATATCCCTGTCCAGATGCTGGCCCCACCACTGTCACATCCAAATGCATGCTGCATGCCGCTCCCATACACAAATACACACCAGGCATACAGATGAACTGCACGTGTCACACAGCATGCAAGACACAACACACCCGTAGGCCCCACAGCAGACACCATGGTGAACATGTGAACACCTGACAGATGGCAATACTCCCCCAAACCTTGCACGTACCCAGCCTGCCGCAAAAACAGGTATGCAGCTAATCACATGGCGCCAACTGCACAAAGACCAATGGATGCATGATGCAAGCACCACCATCACTGATGCCCTGACTCACTCTGTCCCCCACAGGTACGGATCAGGACACCGAAGAATGTGATGGAACTGCACAAACCACAACACCAGCCAAAAGGCCCAGGGGCCAAGATGATGGCACCAGGCCATCCACATTGAGGGGATCAAGGATGGTCCAAGTGCCACTCAAGTCAGCAACCAGTGCCCAACCAGCCACGCAACGACCTACACAGGACCAGCAGACACCTTCCCCTGCACCCCTGGAGACACAACCCACACAGGGTGAGGCCACATATGCAAAAAATGACCATGAGGGCTCACAGTCCGCTGCCACAAGCTCGATAGGGGAGACAGCTGCATCGGCATTGCATAGTGGCGATGAGGAAGGGGTCCATGATGATGACACTAATGCAGGAGTCTTCCACTCAGAGGATGTTGGTCGAACCTCAAGCCTCCAGGTCACCCCACAGGGCACCACTCACCAGGAATCTGTAGGACAGGGCAGCCTTGGAGAGTGGTCTCCAACATTGCACAGCCCCATATTGGCTGCGGACACACCACCAAACCTACCATCCACCTCCACCACCCTTATACGAGACCTCAAAGGATGTCTGTCCAGGATGGAAGGCCGGCAGGAGGAGATGCCTGGATATGTGAAACAGTACCTTGCAGAAGACGAGGCAACACGCCGTGCAATGCGTGACACCACTGCAGCCATTATCAAGGCCATCAACCAGAACACTAAGCGCGTCCATGATGGATTCACTGCTGTGGGCCAGATCCTCACCAGGATTACAAACAGTATGGAGCAGCGGCAAACAGCGGCTTCGGGGACACAATCATCAACATCATCTGCATCTACCACGCCAGCAAGTTCCACTCAGACCAGCCCTGTGTGCATGTCCCTGCACGGTGTGCGGCACTCAGAGATGCAACCCCCTCCTCCGAAGGGGGGTCCACAGTAGCAGAGGCACCCTGCACATGTTGAGTTGCACTCCATCCGGACACATGTTGTGCCATTGATGTCTTGGGGTGTTGGTGGGAGGGGGAGTCTGGAGGGGGGTGGAGGGTGTGTGGGGGTGTGTGGGAGGTGTTGGGGGTTGTTGGGGGAGGGAGGCGAGTGGGGTGGAAGGTGTGTGGGGGTGTGGGGGGTGTTGGGGAGAGGGGGGAGCAGGGAGTTGGGGGGTAGAGGATTCATTCACATTGTACAAATCATCACTTAAATACACCCGTTGTGTATTGCTATACAGTGCACTGTGCTCATATACCCCCACACCCAGTGCCCAGAGTCCCACATACATGGCACCCTCTGCATCCCAGTACATCAGAATGATTGGTCTATGACCGATTGGCGCACAGTAAGTCCCTCAAGTGTATCGCGTCCTGGCCGATGTCCACCATCTACTCCTTCCTCTCCTTCAACTTCACCTGGTGGTGGCTGGTCTATGTCAGGTGGCAGGGGTACGTTCCACTGGATGCACATGTTGTGCAGCACGGCACATATCATGATGATCTTGCCCACCTTCTAAGGCCCGTAAATGAGGGCGTCACCCGATCTGCTGAGGCAGCGAAACCGTGCCTTCAACAAGCCAAAGGTCTGCTCAATGACCACACGCATGCGTGTATGGGCACGATTGAAGTCCTCTTCGTTCCTGTTCTGCAGATTCCTGACAGGGGTGTGGAGCAACACCTTCAGGGGATAGCCAGCATCACCTGCATGGGAGCAGAAGAAGATATGTTTAAAGATACTGCTCAGTTTCCATATGTGCTCGGCCTGTACATCGTTCATGTTCACACGCAGTATTTCGTCAATGGCAGCTATTGACTTCACATCTGCACAACTATCTGCCCTGTACAATACTTGCCAATCCATGGTGCTGGCCTTGGGTGACGTACATGACTTAGGGGCCTTGACATTGGAACCACCACCCACCCAGATGGATTGACAAGGTCCATGATGTACACACATGTGAGGACTGTGTGGCAGAGGATGACTCCAGATACATGTTGGGCAATGTTTGATGCATTAGGCTGCTGTACTACATGATATTGCTTGTTCAGACTATGATGCAAATGGGTCATTGTAGACACCATGCATGTGACCCTCGACGTCTACACACTCGTCACATTAAATGGCATAATGTGAATGTTGGTAGTGTCCGCAGTGTTCGGTGGAGTACCTTCGATGACGCATGGTGACCTGCATGCTGATACTCATGTGCTATGGGCAATGCCCACACTTATCGCACTGATGTAGGTGTTGCTCGCTACTTGATGTGTTCAATTTGATGCATCCTTGTTGCATGTGTACTGCCATTTCTTTTCATCTCTACATGTTGCCATGGTGTTATGCAGTGTTGCTGTCAGGGAGGGGCAGTGACAGCGGAAATACCCGAGGTAGAATTGATAATGCGCACTCATGGATGCGTGTACTGCGAGGTGCTTCAAAGCAGATATGAGTTTTCAGCTTTGTGGACATGTGATGGTGCGTTGTGGTGCTGAGGGCATGGTCAGGTGATGTCCGGTGGACATGTTCAAGGGTGTGTGCTGATTGTGTGTGTGACATTTATACATTGGTGTGCGGCCAGAGTGCGTCAGACTCCATTGTCTGTGTCATGCATCATATTTGGTAGATCATGGGAACGGTCTTTGCTTTGGCAGCATGGACATTGTCCAGACACCCCATTGAGGCCACTCCCATGGGCCAGACGGCAGTCTCCTTGCATATGCATATACGCCCCCCCAACACTCTCCCATGGGCCAGAGGGCAGTCACGTTCCGTATGCATGTACGCCCCCCCAACACTCACCCATGGCCCAGAGGGCAGTCTCCTTGCATATGCACGTACGTCCCCCCAACACTCTCCCATGGCCCAGAGGCCAGTCTCCTTGTGTATGCATGTACATCCCCCCCAACACTCTCCCATGGCCCAGAGGGCAGACTCACCCAGCAGCCAGCCACGTCGTACAACATCTCCTTCCATGTAGCGGGGTAGTGAGGAGTTTCGCAGCACCATAGCATCATGCGTGGATCCTGGGTATCTGGCACAGCAATGTGTTACCATCTTGCTGGCATCACACACCATCTGCGCATTGATGGAGTGGTATAGCTTCCAATTGTGGTACACCACCTCCACAGGTGTCGCAGGCACCAATTACATTGGGCATACCTGCCAGTGCATGAAATGCTATTTTGGTGTCATTCGACTCCTATGGTGTCCGTGGTAGGGATATGTAGGCCCTTGCGTGCTTTAGGAGTGCATCCAGCACTTGGTTTAGCACACCCGAGAAACATGGTTGTGAGATGCCATGCAGCTGGCCCAGTGTGTGCTGATAGGTGCCTGTGACCAGGAAGTGGAGCACAGATGCCACCTTCAGCAGAGGGGGGGGTGGCAGTGCGGATGTTGATCAGGCTGACCAAGTCCTCATGTATTAATTCCACTATGGTGGTGATGGTGTTCCTGTCCAGGCGGAACACGGTGCAGATCTGTGCTGGGGTTCAGTTGAATGGATTGGCCCTTATACGTGGAATTGGTGGATGCCTGCGGGGTACAACTGCCTGCAATGGTGGGATTTGCTGGCCCAGTCTCACCCTACTTCTCCTCCTGCATCTTGTCTGTGTTGCCTGTTGTACTGCCTGCTCAAGGAGTAGCAGTGCAGGAATGTTCTCCAGCTCCAGTATGGTGAGTGCAAGTGGTGTCATTTTGGTCTTGGAAGGGGTGTGGTGTGTGGGTGTGCTCCTTATGTGCAGGGCCTGGCTCCATTGCCTTCACCTGTGCTGATTGTGTGTACCTGTGGCAGTTGGGTGCACAGCAGTTTCCTATTAACGGGTGATCCACAATGCCGGTATTGACGGCATCATGGTGGCCCTTCTTACTGGCATCTGGATGCCGGTATGTGCATGTCCGTGCGACTCGTGATGTCCTCTTCCTTGTGGCATGCCGGTATTACGGGCGCAGGCAACCGCGCGCATGCCGGTAAAGTGGTGCACGGCCACAGCGGGTCCTTGTCGATGCCGGTAGGACCAGCGTCTAGGGTTGTAATACTATAGCCCGGTAATGAATGCCGGTATTGCCTTGCCGGCACCGTTATTACCGGACCGCTAAACTTGTAAAGAGGCCCATTGTCTAGATAATGCCTCAAGTGTATTGGATTAATGCAGCTACTCCACCATTGCATGTGGCTGCCAGGATTGGTTGGGATTTCTGTTTCACAACTCCCTTCCATATGTTATGCTTTACCTCCTTAATCCTTTCATGGAGCTCATTTGCCTATCCCCAGGGGGAGCAAAAATAGGTTTAAAACCAGGCTTGCCAAAGAGTAATGCATTAATGCAAGCATATGATTTTATTGCTGGCATTAATGCATAGGTTTCCCATGGAATCTGCCACATGTTAGCACTGGTAAATGGCAACTGCCATGGGTACACTGTGGGAGGCATGATCATTTTATTTCCACTAGGAAGAATAACAAATTCATGTCAACCAGGTACCCCCTGGATTTCCATGCATTTTGTGCACTTTGTTGTGCAAACATCAACAACAATTACGTGGAGGTGGCCACACCATGCAATAAGCACTATTTAAAACATGAATGCGCATGCATTTTGGTTCTCCCTCCACTTTGTGTGCCTTAATTGCACTGCAGGGGGGTGGTTTAAATACCACCACTGCCTTCTTAGAGTCAGCCAAATCTGTCATTGGGAGCACACTGCTCTGCAGCACCTTCCCCTTCATTGCTGGTAAACTAGATGCAATCTTTGGATGAATATGCTGTTTCCAGGCCCCTTATGTCCTTGCGCTACTGCGAGCAGAGGCGTAGCCAGGATTGTCTAACAAGTGAGGCCTGAAGCTAAGGTAGTTGGGTCCACCGCAATGACATTCACATCTGTAAATGCCCACACACCACTGCTGACCGGGCATTTACAGATTTTGGGTGGGCCTTGCCCACTCAGGCCCTACCCTGTCTACACCTCTGCTATAAGAGGGCAGCTCATCGAATCTGCGGTGTGCTCTCTTTACTCCATACATTCTACCGCTGCTGTACTGCCTGCAGCAGAGTGTTCGATTTCCACAATGCTCCTGTCGTGTGTGCGCGCGTGTGTATGTGCGCATGTGTGGGTTGTGTGTGTGTGAGCACGCATGTGTGTGTGTCTGTGTGTGTGTGTCTGTGTGTGTGTGCGTGTCTGTGTGTGTGCGTGCGTGTGTGTGTCTGTGTGTTTGTCTGTGTGTGTGTCTGTGTGATTGTGTGACATAGACTGGTTTAGGGAATATGAAATGCCTCCAAGGTTTACACTTAAATGGGTCACTCCCTCTAGAGACCTGTCCCCTCATCCTGCCAAACCTGATTCTCACCTGTGACTTTGTCAAAGATATCAAACTGACACAAGATAAAGTTGAGGCTCATGTTTTATAAATAAGAAGAAACATTTAGAAAATTGCAAAGAAGACAAAGAAAGAAGAGCATTTGGGTGGAAAAGGACTGGCAACGTAAAACAATGCAATATATGTTGGCAGTTTTTCTTATTTGAACAACTGCAGGGACTGCCCACGTGTCAAGGTGGTGTGCAACAAGTGCATCCTTAAAGGGTATTATGCACGATGCTGCCGTCTATCAGGGAACAACACATCGGAATGCTCTGCGAAGCTCAGAGACTGTTTACGGTGTTGGTTTGACATTGGGTTGATACGTTCCTAGATACCGCACGGTCCACTCCTCTAGTGATTTTGCATTCCCTTGCATGCCGGCGATGTTCATGACTTGTGCCCAGAGATATAATACCGTTTACACAGGAGCACTATGGTTGAACCCACCGGTCCACAGAGAACCTCGAGACCTAAGGCAGAATTTCCATACATAGCCGCTTCAGTTTGTCGTGGCGGTTGGAACCAGGGTGTGAGGTGGACTGCAGCGGATGAGACACGATATGCGAGCACTGGCTAGCTGGGTAAGCTAAGGTAAGTAAAGGCGCTATATATTAGTATTAAGCAGTTGGTAGGGAGAGACTTGTGGAGCATATGGATAAAAGCTCCCCACGAGCAACGCCTTAAGAAAGAAAGTCACTTACCTTTGAAACCCTACACTACATGTTTTTTGGTAAATATTAGAAACAGCACTCAGTTGAGGATTGCTGTATAGGGCATAAAGTGGATAGGCCAGCCTGTTTCTACACATATAGTAAAGCAGAACCTCTGGGAATTAATAATTAGCAAACATAGTATCAATTCCGGACCTTATCCCTGAACACAATGACACGAAAAAACCAAATACGGAAGGAAAATGTCCAACATAAGCACCCTAACTTACGCAGTAACAACAGGTATGCTGCCTTAAAAAGCGCAAAAAGTGACCAGGCAACACAAGTCGACATAACTGCCTTTCTTGGAGCCCAGGACAAGTCTTCACATAGACACTCTACAGTCTCAAGAGAGTCAGATAAGGATAAACACCTGTAGGATACAAGAGATAAAAATAACTCACTATTAAACTTGGTGAAAGATCTGAAAAGAGCCTCTTTGGGCAGATAAAAAAAGCTATTCAATAAAAAATATCCCGAGGCTAACGATGGCATCAGTTTGTCTTACTCTCCAGACATGTCCGTTTTTGCAACATACTCAGATTCATTGGACACCTCTCTTTCTGAGGAGGCAACTGAGCCCAGTATGTTGGACAAAGTCACTTTGGCCGAGGATACATAAAAAGCTACTTGATGGCATTGGAATGTAAGATAGGTGCTCAAGCGGCAATAATAGCTTTCATAAAATCAGACACTGGAGACAACCAAAAGATCTCCACCAAGCTGGTAGGAATAACAACAGCATTGTTAATAAAATTGACAATTTCTTAAATGAAAAAACCAAGCAACCAGACACCGAAGAAGGTAAAGAAGAACTCAATAATGAGAATAATAAGGGGAAACAAAAACAAGGAGTTTACGAGCTAAAGAAAAAAAGGGAGGCCAGAGGGCTACCTGGCAAAGAAAAAAGGGACTGGGATTTTGAGGAGGTACAAATATCAACGCCAACAGAACTCAAGAAGGCACTAAAGAACAAACAATCTTTTAAGAAAAAACAAGTTATGCCAGCCTTTAAAACATTGTAACCCCTAAAACAGAAAGGGTTGCCTGAATTCAAAGGTTTTGATTGTCCAAGGAAGGAGGGATCTAGAGTTACACAAAATAAAGGAGAGAGAGAGAGAGACACATACCGTAAACAGTAACTCAACAGCACGAGAGGTGCTACTGAAGAGAGTCAAGATGAACGGAATAACTTTGCCACGGGTATCTAAGCCTGCAGAGGCAGAAGGGGTGAGGAACGAACTACCTAAAAAAGTGGAAGATGTGGGAGATGTGGAAGAAGTCTGCACTAAGCAAACCCCCGTGGAGCAGCATTTTGAAATGCCAATTATCCACCCTGGACCCTTGAAAGATGGTCGGACATGGGTCATACTTGAGGAAATAGCATCTACAGCACAGAGCCCATTCCTAAAACGATCAGTACTTTTGACGATATTAAAACAGCTGTTGGGTGTCCTGACCCACGTTTGAGCTATCATGCTGCAACATTTGGTGCCGTGGGCTTAGAAAATCCAAGATGGCCAAAAAGCCCACAAGTGCGACAGAATCCAGGAGAACCACGCAGTTTGTGCGCACACCAAAATGGTTAGCTCACTTGCCACCCACCAGTGTAAAGAAAGATCTTTGTTAACAAAATCCACTGTTACTGATGTCAAAAAGTTGCTGAAATCGTGGCTCACCAGACCACTTTAAAGATTCAACCCTTTTGTGGGGTTCCACATAACCATTTTACTGTAAGGAGCCCCATCAAAACAATGTTAAGCAAGGATTTACTACCATGTAAGAACCATTCCCGTTTGGAATGCATTAATCCAAGAAAAATCCGCAAAATGGTTGCATTACCAGTACTCACCACTATCAGAAAGCCGGCGTTTTAAAACCACCAGACTTTGTGTAAAACTGAATAGATGAACCCAAAGCAGGCCAAAGAAAGACTTACTGAGAGGTGGATACAATGTAAAGTTATATTCTGAAGTGACTTGAAGGTTTATAACAAGACTGGCTGAGCTGTGGATTTCAGCAGTTTCAGTAAATTTGGACTGAAAGACACTAAAAATCTAAATGTTTAAAAAAAATGAGTGACCTACTTTTGAGTGTCACATAGATTGCAATTGTTTAAATGTCATAGTTTTAAACTTAGAATCAGCATTCTAGCTGCATGTGTAAAAATTGTTAGTTTATTTGAATGCAGAAAACTGGGTAAATAGAAGTGACATTAGCTGGGGCCTGGCTTAAGGAACTGAATTCTGCCCACCAGCTACCCCCGACAGGAGTTGAGACTTGCACAACAGCTGTGTTCCCAGGATTAGCTGCCTTTTGCTGTTCCCACCAAAAGGGATATGACACTTCTCTGATTGAATTACCTGGGCTCTGCAGGAAATTGAACAAAGCCCTGTCCTGACTCAGGCAAATGTTTTATTGGGGGTGTCGTAAAAATGGCTTCCTCTGAACAATGCAACCCCCTTCACCCAGGCAGATGGTTTATTGCAGGGGCCATAAAAATGGCTTCCTCTTGGCAGAAACGGGGAGGGGGAGAAACTGGAGACAGAGGCTGAGCTTGAAGAAAGTGGAAAGACTATTTTCTGTACCATGTGACCTGAAAAGACACACCCCTGTAGCCAGAATATGGTTTTAGAAAAAGATGAATAACTCATAGTACGGGCTTGTCATAATTATTCAAATGATACCATAATTCTTGTGATTTTTCTGTGCACATTTGAAGACGTGGTAGGACCCGGTGGTATGTTCAGGGGGGGGTTTAGCGGAAAAGAGGATATTACTCTAAATGTATTTATGTTAAAAATCTGACACTCCACCACCTAATGCCCACACACCATGGGCACATCTGTGTAAATGCGGGGACAAATCCAATATTGGTAACCTGACCAAAAAGTGAAATATGTTGCCATTTTTGAATGCAAGCTCTCAGGAAGAGCAGATTTGGACAGAGTATACCTCATGTGATATGTGATGGGTGCGTGTAATTTTAAACAGATGTGTACCTGTGTAAATATGTATTTGGATCAGATATAGATTTGGGTGTCAAGTTGACAGGGGTGGGTTCTCTGTATCATAAACAGACCTCATCATGATGACACTTCATTTCATTCCCCCAATCAAGGGGAAGAGGAGGAAGTGGCCAATAACAAGTGGAGAGGGGTAGGGCCTAGGAAGCTAGCATCTCCACCCACTTTCAAAACACATAAAAGCAGACAGTCAGGACAGATAGGGACATTCAATTCCATTTGCAGCAACGCGCTCTGCCGGACCACACAACATCCAGAAGATACTAGATTCAACACTTAGACTTTAAAACTCCAAAGAACTTTATTCAGAACTCAAAGCAAGGGCCTAAACCCACAAACTGAGAACTCTTCTCAGTGGGCCTCAGCATCCAGCAAACCTAACAGCGGTAGCAGCATCCAGGAGCTGTGCAGATCAGCGCTGGGTCCAGAGAAAGCTGTGCAGAAAGATCCAGAAGCAGTGCTGTACCCAGAGAAAGCAGAGCAGTATCCAGAACCAGAGGCAGAGCAGAGCTGACCCAGACCGCTGTTCGCAGAACCAGAGAGCTGACCCAGACCGCTGTGCGCAGAGACCATCCGTGGCGAGTGAAGAAAACCTGACCAAATCCGTGGCGAGGCCCATTCTATTTCTAAATATATTGTGAGTGCCTAGCAGAACTGTGCAGAACCAATCTCTTAGTTAAAATAATATAATTCAATCTATTTTAATTCTAACCAGAACTGTCTCCTAACTGTCACCTGTCATTTGCAAAGCTGTCACCTGTCATTTCTAGTTGCTAGCTGTAACCTGTCACTTGGAACTTTTAAAATTTCAAATCTGAAAAACGACCTTTACCATATTGCTCATATCTCCGTGACCGTTTGCCTTAGAGACTTGCAGTAACTTTCCTCTGAAAGCTGGGAATCTTGGCTTTACAACGAACCTAGAACCGCATTCCTATTCCCTATACTTTTGCCGCAATCGCGAAAAACGCACTCGCGAATTTTACCGCGATTTGCAAATTTCTCCCCGTGTGAAAACAGCAGCTTCCTTGCTTTCATTTGCCAAAAATTCATTTAACCTGCCAATCATTCCTAGAACATTGCTAAAGTAAGCCTGAACTTATTTAAACCAACTAATCCTCAACCTGAACCTCCAGAGGGAATTAAAATCATTTTAGCATATTTTCCAATATATTGCTATCGCATTTTAAAGCATTTTGAGCCTGTGTAAAACTCATATCTAGTCTCCTCTAAGCTTGCTGGGAAACTGGAACTCTGTATTACATTGTGATTGTATACCTGAACCGTGTGCTCTTCCTTCCATCTTCTTACATTGTATAGGGGGGGTGAATTGCCACAAAGGGAAAGTGATTACCTTGTCTTTTGTGAAACCATATCAGTTTATCTTCTATACTGCATTTCATTCATTCAACCTTGCATTTCCTTGAACCCTATAAAGCATTCTCTACCACACTATTCTTCTGTCCCTTTTTACCAGTGTGCTACCTTATCCATTTCATGTCAACTCCTTAGTGATTATAAAGAAGTGGGCTAGTGCCAGAATCTCCGTTGTTAATCTTTATCATATCAGATTAAGTGTGATATTCAATTATTAATTCATTATAAAGTGTGATATATATATATATATATTGTTTAAATTCTCAAATAAACCTTTTAACTTGCAAAACAGAACTACTTCTTGGCTCAGTGGGGTCAGGGGGATTCCAAGAGAGGGGTGTTATATAGGGGTAGTCATCCAGAACGCATGAACTGGACATAAAGATATATCAATAAGGGTTTCCATTCAGTATCCCAGACTAGGCATTGACTTAGCTGTATTGTTGAATTGAATCCTCTTACACAGCTAAAATACATGGAGTACATTCAAACCAGAGACACACTTAAAATCGAGTTACCTGAATGTAACAGTGAGCCAAATTGGGCGCTGAATGAGTTTGTGTCACCATTGGTGGTGGCCCTATTGAAAACTCACTCAGAATCCCCCCTGAGAGCAGGATTTTCATTAATAGCCTGTAAGAAAACTGCAGGCATGAAAGTGGTGGACGAAGAACAGACTAAGGGGAAAAGTTCCACACTAAACCTGCCGAAAGAGAGAGAAGCACTGTGAGCCCTACAAGAGAAGAAGGTATGGGTTGCACCTTTGGCTCCCCTTTCCACACTATGGATACCCATGAATGCATATAGTGGGGCTAATTGACAAGTGCAAGTTGCAGGAATGGTATACTAGTCCTTTTGGAACACAAGAGGACACAAATCCATTCTAATACACCCAAAGGGTCAGTTAATGATGAAGGAGGTCGACATTTTTATTCTCCAAGAAACATGGTGTGAAAATATTTCTACATAGAGGGGTTCCAAATGCTATTTGAGAAGGCCATAAAATCCAACAAAGGCAAGGCTAGTGGGGGGCTCGCCATTGGAGCCAGATCACACTTGAAAATGGCCTTCTGGTCAAGTACACACGACTCCCCGAATGTGCTAATAGGTGTACTGCAACCCTCCATCATGTCCTCGGAGAACAGAATATTAATTATAAATATATATGATCCTCTTGGCGGTCAGCAGACCAAACTGATTGAAGGGGTAATCACAGAGGCCATAATCAGTTGGTTGGAAAACACTCCCACTGGGGGCATTATACTGTCAGGAGATGTCAACAGACTACTGTTACATGAGTCAAATGACTCAAAGGTGGGGTGCAATCAGAGTTGGCAATTACTATTTGGTTTTTTTGATTTGTATTCTATGGAAATGCAGACCAGTAGGGGGACGGCATCTATGTGTACTTGGACAAATGGTATATCCTCTTCCACAATCGATTATGTAGTGATGAACAGGGCAACTTGGGAAATATGTAACCAGATAAAGGTTATTCATAGCGGAGCAAGTGATCACGGAATGCTACGTTGGACGTCGAAGCAAAATGGAGTCCAGGAAGAACAGCTAAAATGTGCACATGTTATCACAAATAATCCTGGAAACAGTTTGAGATGGTCACACAGGGACATTGAACGACTAAATGAATTAATAAGAGATAACAAAGGAAAAATGTACTCCCAGCACAACAATGGGGATTGGAATTTGGAAGAGATAACAAAACAGTTAATTCCACCCTATTTAAAAAACAAAAAAGGGAGGTATTATAACAGCCAGGAGCAATAGCATAAATTATTTAACCCAATAGTACATGAAAGAAAGAGAACATACCGAAACGAAAAGGCAGCAGTGAAACGTAATCCGGATTTAACACCTGAGGCAAAAAAATCTGGCATAAAATATCTGGCCACAAAATAGAGAAATTGGCAAAGAACACATAGATTCTCTATCAGGACGGTAAACTGGATAAATCTGTTTACTTGGCTAAGACAAGACAATAAGGCAACATTCTGGCGAAATTCCAACAGTTTCAAAATCTTACATTAAAGATTGACTTAAATCCAATATCGGAGGATGGATGGGCAAAACATATCCAAAATCTTTACTCGCCAAAGGCTTCGTTACTCACAACATCAGAAGGAGAAGTAAAAATAGATTGGCATAATACATTGGACGTACCATCCAAAATCGAACTACAAGAAGAGTTTTCTGAAACCACGCTAGAAAGATTAATAATAAAATCAAAAGACTCCCGTGCACCGGAACCAGACGGTATACCAAAGTTGGTATATAAAGCAGATGCAAAATTATGGGCAAGAATATTGGCACAGCAATTCGGGGAAATTCTAAGGTCTGGCCAAATACCTGAGAGCTGGAGAAAAGCCATATTGGTACCAATATTAAAAAAGGGGACAGATTAAAAACAACTAATTAAAGATTGTTTGCCATGATGGATGCTGGTCAGAAACTATTTGCGGGAGTCCAATTGGAAATATTGAATACATGATCAGAAAAAAAGAATATACTGATCAAATTTCAAATGGGAGTCAGGAAGAGTTAGGGAGCAACTACCAATATCACAGCACTGCAATTTCGGAGAGCAATACGCCCCAGAGGTGATAACATACTATATTGCTGTTACGTAGGCTTTTCCAATGCCTTCAACCTGGTGTCCAGAAACAGACTATGGTTCAAATTGAAAGTTTGGGGGTATTGACCCGGTGCTACTATATTTTATACAGGAGTTATATAAAAATACTACAGTGGTGGTCTGACTAAATCTAGAGGGCGTAATGACAAAATTCTTCGCAACTACGGAGGGACTGAAACAGGGATGTGCACTGGGTCCTATCCTGTATAACCTTTACATGGCAGATATGAACCGAGCCCTAACTGTAATAAGACATTTTCAACCTACTATAAATGGCATAAAAGTGGTCATGATGGCCTATGCTGGGTATCAGGTAATAATATCGCCATATATATGGTTGCCGTAAATAATATGGACGGGAAAATGTTGTGGCGATATTATTTGGGTGATCATATATATGGGGACAGGGGCAAATAAAAAAGAGAAAAAAAAAGTTTGGGGGTTGCGGGGGTGTCCCCTGTATGTTCCATGCAATAATGTCGCCACAAAAAACGGCCATTTTTCGGTGATATTTTTGTGGCGACATTATTACATGGAACCCTATGCTGATGATATAATCATCTTAGATCAGACACAAATAGGCCTGCAGCGCTCCCTGAATGCCTTGGAAAATTATGCTAAAGAGAACTCCATGATCATAAATAAGAATAAAACAAGGATAATGTGCCTTAAACATATACGGACGTGCTATACCTGGGCTTTCCCATATGGGCAACACCATCAGTATTGCAATGTAAAGAATACATTGTAATAAAGATATGGAGAAGGTGGCTAGCTAAAAAACCTATGTAGAGAAAAAAGGCGGAGGAAACATAGAAGGCTTCCTACAGATCTACAAATCTAGCGTCAGTCCGGTGATACTGTATGCACTTGAGACATTGCCAGAAAAGGAAATCGGGTGTCTACCTAAACTGGAAGGCAACATTCTTTGTTCCACAAAAAATCAGTAAAGGGGCAGCCAGCACAAATCCCTTGCTTCAGTTAATGGGAAAAACAACAAAAAGCGCACGTCCCAATCATTTCAACAATAATATAGGTATTTTTACCAAAGCCTACTTACGGTCATTGGGTCTAAACATTTAAACAATATGTGAACAACCGGATTTTGAGTCAGCAATCAAAAAGAAATCCAGGGAGGTTAATAAGATAAAAGACAGTGGGCCTCATTCTGAGTAGGGCGGTAAGGGATACCGGGCACCGTTAAGGAGACCGGTGCCGGTAATCCCTTACCACCCTACTACGAGGTCCCTTAGCGGGTCCCTCCTTTAACGACTGGTCTGACCAGGCGTTATGGACGGGACCCGTTAAGGGACTTCAGTGCTAATAACAGTACCGCAATTTGCGGTACCGTTATTAGCTACTTCCCCATTCCCATTGAGCCCTATGGGGGCTCAAATGAGGATTGGGAATGGCTTTTTTAATGGGGACTTACCGGTCCCGCAAAGGTCGGACTATACTGGTAAGTCCCCATTGAACGAGACCGGTGCCGGTACCGTTATAGGAGGCAGTCATGGCGCAAATAGCGCCATGACTACCTCCAATCTTGGAATGAGGCCCATTGATAACTTTTGTAAATTGAGTAGATACAGAGAGTACTCACATCAAGGATTTGAAGGGAGCAAACCTAGAACTACTTAATAAAATGGTCTAACCCATCTCTGAGGCGTTTTACATTGCAATTAAGATTGAATATACTGGGGACCTAAGAATATATGAACAAGTGGATCAGGACTGAACATCAAGTTGAAGACATAATGTGTAGATATTGTGATACAGAGGTGGAAACATCACAACATCTACTGACTGCCTGTACAGCTTTATAGCCCATTTATACCAAAGGCTATGGAGGGCATATCAAGAATAGGGAGAACATAAGTAGGGACCAATTCTGGTCGGACCAGATAGGGGCAGAATCTATAGTATATAATGCGGCTGTCCATCATATATGGCAAAAGGCGTTGGAGTAGACATGTACTATCACTTTTTATCAACAAAAGGGGCTTCCATATGACTAATCCAGATATCATAAGTAGAACTGTGCCATCTTACCAGCATATATAAACAGTGGTTCATGTCTTTGTTTGTAAATTTTGACACTGACAAACGTTTCTTTTCATTTGAACATAGTGGGAAAAGTGATTTTTAATTGATTGTTTTATGAAATGTTATTTTAATGTTGTGTTTTCTTATATGCAAACGTTTGTTCTTGATTGAATATAAACTAAAAGCATTAATAAAAAAATAAAATAAAAAAACACATCAGAATAGAGTTGTTAATGTTAATGATGATGATCGTAATGAAGCTGTTTTTTTAGAGGATGATATTAACTTTTTTAATTCATATGCTAGATGGTGACTGGTGCAGTGTGGGATGATTCAACACACTTTTTCTCTGCCATGCAGCATCACTGTGTTCTGAGGGTGCCAGAAACATCAAAGTGGAGGCAAAACCCTTGTGCATGCCAAAACTTCTGAAATTCGCACTTTGCAAAGCACAAAAAGAGGGCTGCCCAATCTGCCAGGCATGTTGTCAGTGGTGGAACAGAGATCTCGCTCCTGAAACATGTCACTGGGCTCCACAACAAGTGAAAATGGAGTACAGAGGGAAAAGCAGTGCTCTGCCAAAGGAAACCCCAAAATCTTGCATTAAATCTTTTTCTTTGTTGCTGAAACTGCAGAATGCCGGTACAAAATACACTTAAACATCCAAAATTCTTACTGGGTGCTATAATTCACTTAGTTCAAGAAATCATTGTGAACTCACAATGTCTGGAAAAGCTGAAAGTATTAAAGAAACATCCACAGCAAAAGGTGCCTGCCTGTGAAATCTGTCACAATTCTGGGCGCAGTACCCTCGGCCGCCTGAATGACAGCTGTCAGAAGCTTGCATTAAAACTGTAAACTTGTACAAACTGAAATCTAATGTTTGAAATCTAAATGGCCTGTTCTTGAGAGTAATCTATGTTGTAATTTTTACCATGGGTTAGAATCTGGAATCAGTGTTTTAGCTGCTAGTTTGAAATCATAAGTTTGTTTTAAACAAGGAAAATGCAACAGAAATTACATTTAAAATCAAGCCTGGCTAAAAACCACGCAAACTGGAAGAACAACTTTCCTCACAGAGGCAGAACAGCTCTCTCTCCAGTCCTCTCCAGCAGGAAATCACACCTATGTGATGATTACAGGGTGGGGGGAAGAATTTGGTTTGCAGGGGGAAGGAGACAATGGACATCCTCCAGCTAACAGGGAATTGTGAAGAGTCATAAATGGCCTCTGCCCAAGAGAAACAGGGAGGAGATGTTCCTGGGTCCCAGGAAAAGACCAAAGGGGTGGAGCTAAACCACCATTTGTTGCTTAACAAGGGCAAAAGACTCATTTTAAAAAGACTGATAACTCCCTATGTAAAATTATGCAAAATTTATAAATAACAGCATTGTTAATGTAAAGTTTAGATGCACAGGTGAAAAGGCGCTGGAACTCTGTGACATGTTCTGGGAAGAAACGGCGGAAAAAGTGATATTACACAAAATGTATTTCTGATAGAAGTATGAAACTTTATACACGTGTGCCCATGTTCAGCGTGCACAATTGTAGAAATTTTCTCTGAAATTGGACATTGTGTTCCAGATGAAAAGGGCAGAATTCTGCCAAAAGCAGACACAAGATCCCACAGCGACGGGGCTTGGAGGAGTATCTGCTATACAAAATATGTAATCTGTATATATGCCTGTTATAGAGGTTGCACATTTGTAAATATGTATTATATCAAAAAGAGATTTTGTGTTCAAGAGGATAGGCGTGGACTCTTGGCATCACAAACCCACACCATAAAAATGACACACTGTTTTTCTCATTTTATCAAGGAAGAGGGGAGACCTTGACCAATCCCTGTCGGAGGGGCGAGTTTAGGATAAACCAGACCACACACCCCTTTATCATAAGCATAAATAGAGACAGCTCAGCACTCAGAAAGGACAGACCGATTCACTCACTATCCGATTGCTGGCGGAGCACCATGTCACAGAACCATCCATCTTACTTGCTCCAGACTCCAGAAACTTGGCTAAGCAGAAAGGCTCATTGCATAGCTGAACCATTTTCAGCTAGGCCTTAAATTTCCAGCAGAACCAGAACCAACCCCAGAAATCTAAGGGGAACCAAAAAACAGCCAGGCTGTGCTGTACTGCTTGCCTGCTGACAATAATTATCATCAGAACCAAAAGATCGAATCCAGTCCGGTGCCACGCTGTGACCAGAACTAGTCCAGTCCGAGGTGCTGAGGTGTCCCAGAATCAGAATCCCTGACCAGAATCCCTGACCAGAAATCTTGATGGACCAGAATCCTGACGGTTCCGTGTAAAAACATATCTAGTGAGTATCTATAGATAGAACTGTGTCACTAGCATATGTACTGTCCATAGTCAATCCCTTTCTTAAATCCAGTCTATCTTGTCTTCAGAACTTGCATTGTTAGGAGTATTTTTGAATTGTCTAAACTCTCTATCTTATCCCTCCTATCTTCCTCCTGTACTAGTACTGTTAAAACTATCTTTGCGCTGATATATTTCATCTGAATAAGGCGAGCTCCTCAGCAGGCAGTCGATCAAGTGGCTGTGCTTCCGTGTGGTATTTGTTTCTTCATAGTCATCCCCTAGTGTAAGAAATCCATTTGTCATTTTAAAAGCGCATTCCTGTTTTCCCATTCTTGCGTCTATCTCAAAAAAATGACCTCCACTAAAACGTCCATAACCGCATCCCAAATCCATACGGTTCTCCCGTAATTGCGATTATCGTGCACTGAAAAGTTTTCAATGAATTTAGTTTTAGGGAAATTCTGACACGTGTAAAACAGCTTCTGATTGCTTCCGACCTTAATTTTAAGATTTCACATTGCTTCTTAGTATCAAATCATTGCTAGTGTTTGTGTACAACTATCCAAAGTGGCTCCAATAAGAATTTAAACAATTTCAGCAATTTAAACCATGTTTAGTGTTTTTACCCAATCCCTTCTCCAGATAACTTTAAAACCATTCTGACAGCTTGCCAATAAATTTTGTTTTTCTCTGGTGTTGCTGGGGGGACATTGGGATTATTTAGTGTTACATCACCCCATTGGTGATTATTGTGTACCTATTAAACATATTGTGATACATTTGTAAATACATGCATAAATATTTTAACTTTGCAAACCAGCCTGATTCCTGGTTCAGTGTGACCGGGGGGGGGGGGTTCCAGGAGAGGGGCGTGATATG
Organism: Ambystoma mexicanum; assembly: GCF_040938575.1. NCBI lineage: Eukaryota > Metazoa > Chordata > Amphibia > Caudata > Ambystomatidae > Ambystoma > Ambystoma mexicanum. The sequence goes on along the minus strand of NC_090929.1, from coordinate 1,362,219,887 downwards.
AGTGGTACATCGTTCAGAATAAAAGAACTTTTAGACACAAATAAAGAAGGATTTCAGTTGTGCATTACACGCTAGGCGTTGACTTAGGTGAAGTGCCGGTTTGAAATCACTTACAGCAGGCATCAGAATGTTGGCAAATTCAAGAGCAACATGGACATTACGTTCAAGAGATATTTAAGAAAGTATACTTGAAATGGTATGAGAAGATATATTTCCAAAAGACATTAAACCTGGTGGGTGTAATGGGGATGAAAATCCTACATTTGAGTAATTGATTGCTAAGCTTCAATTTTTGGGCAGGAAGTGTGATGGAAAAGTATATGTGACTAAGAAAGTTGTCAGCGTACTGGGATACTGGGATGGAGGGACCAGAAATATTTACATAGTTGCATGAATCTCACTGCTCAACAAGTTATGTTTACAAGGGAAAGGGTGGAGTTAAGATATTGAAAAGGTTATCTTAAAAAATTAAGTTGATAGGTGCAGCTATCCTAAGTGCCTAAAGTCAGAAATGTATCCCTAGGTAGGACCGAAGTATTACAAAAATAGCTGTGAAAATGATGCATTTTGGATTTGATAAAAGGTTTGAAGAATATGGGTTGAGTGTTGCCCAGAATGTGATGGCCGAGATATGCTTCTGACTGGGTTTAAAGTGTTGTCCAACTTCAGATTTCGAGGGCCGGAATCCTGACGGGTTTTTGGGATACCCCTCATTAATATTGATGACATAAATTTGCATACAATGATTCTAAATGTATGCACATTTCACTCATGAAAATGAATGAGGGTTATCCTGACAACCCATCAGGATTCCGGCCTTTGAGATCTGGAGTTGGACAACCCTGGAACAAAATGAATAAAAACAGTTCATTGCTGAGTTACATCCACTTCATAAAATCAAAGATTTGACATGTCAGTTACGTCATTCTGTGGGAGGACGCAGACCCCCAACCAAACAAAAATATGAAGAAAATAATAATGATGTGCTGAAAATGGGGATAAAGGAGATTATGAAGTAGGAAGGGGCAGGTCCAGGAGGAACTTCCTTGACAAAAGAAAACAAGAAAGTGGGAAAATACATATTCCTGTTCACATTGACACTCGATAATAGTGGTTGCCACCATATTTGACTACAGTGATGCACTCCAAAGTGCTGCCTATGGGCATTTGGCTAGTCCCAGGTTCGAGGCTCCTGTTTGGTGCCAATGAATCTCGCCAAATTGGTTTGAACAAAATATTGCTCATTTACAACAGAAGTTATAATGGAGGCGGAGGCCTATGCCCATCTCTTGAAATGGACACTACTGAAATTGTATAATTTTTGCCATATTTTACCCAGAACTGGTAAGTCAGCTGTACCCCGTGAACATAGACAAAAATAAAGAATGAATCCCAGGAGACAAAGATCTAATTGTTTTAGATAAGACAGGACAGTGTACAGAAGACTTCATAAGTGCCTTTTGCCGCTGTGGGGTCAGTTGTCTGGAGCGCAAAAAAGGAGTGCATCTGGAGGGCGATGCAGGTCAGTGCGTCAGGAAAGTGGTAATGATAGGATACAGTCTTGCAAGACTAACTGTAATAAACCCTCTTGCTCATCCCCAAAGAGAAAGTCTGACGATTATATTTTTGCTGTTTACAACTCCAACATTTTTGAACTATTGAACCATCTGCATACTATTCATTCAAACTGAATCCTTGGTTGAAGCATTTCACATTTTTGTTATCTTTCATAACAGGTATGATTTCAGCAGCTTTCCGAAGGATTGTGTTGAAAACATTTGTCACCTAAAGTATATACATTGATGGGGGGCGCTGTTGCGCGCATTGCTGATGCAGCGATCTACGTGCGCTCCGGTGGAGGCTGGGGCCAAAGACACTTAAATACCATAAATATGGCCTGATTCGTTCCAAAATCGATGTGAGAGACGTCTGAAGGGTCTATCTGTGTGCATGCTAAAAAAGCTAGGTAATCCGAGGTAGGCATCCAGAGATAAACCTTGTCAAAGGAGAGACCCCACGGGGAACGCCAGCTAGACTCTGGAAGGTACGAGTGCCTGTGCTGAGCTCAGAAACTCTACGTGCCTCCTGCATCGGCACTCCCATCCCCCCCTGCCCAGAACATCAGACACACCAACAAGAGGCCAGGACCAAGAAGCTGCAAACAACTAACTTTGATCCCAACTTCTGATCCGCTTGCGCTAGCAGTTTACTTCGCCTGAGGGGGCAGGAACACCAGCAGCAACACGGCGCCTTGAACAACTGGTAAGCCCCGCTAAGCTGGGACTCACACAGCCTTAACACACCCTGCGGAGACTCCCTCCCCCTAGAATATTGAAGTGTGCTGCAAACCCGGCGGCTCTCCCTCAGGTCTTGGGACACGGCGGCTGGAGTGTGGTGCACACACCACTCACCCATTGAGGAACACCCCCCCACAGCGATCGCTCAGCAATTCCCACCGCTCCACGACAACAGGAGCACAGCCTGGTGCAGAGGGGGGTGACTCTCATCTCAACTATAGTGAATGCTCAGGGTTCCATCAAATCCACAGGGCCCTACACATGAAGGGAAATCATATGCGGTGTAGCCGTATTGTTGGACACACTGCATTGTGTTGTCTGTCGACGTACTCTACAATGCTCTGAAGCAGCGCGAATCAGGCCCCATCGGAGTGCAAAGATCTGCCCCCCCTCCTTACTTTTTTTTTGACAATTATGATGCCGTCAATTGACATCATCAAATATCTGTCACGGCGCTCAACATGGGGAGACACCACATGCAGAACCCACTGCCCTGAATCACCCACGTATAGGCAGTGTACTGGAGACATTGCTGGGCACATGGGACATTTAGCACGAGGAAGCACAGAGGTGCCGCAGATTGAACGGCACAATGATACCCAACAAACACATGCCCTGATACCCCACAAACATAACTGCGAACCAATCTGAGACACTTCAACACTGGTGAGAGCGTGGGCGCGCACTTACGCTGCTGGAACAGGAATTGGATATTCATGTACATACTACTGGTGACAACTCACTTGAAAAGTAGCGACAGGATTCAGCCCCGGTGCAAAGTAAGGCCATGAGAATTAAATCTGACCATCCCGGTCACTCAAGGACGCATTAGTTACATTATCAGGGAAGGTCAAAAATTCGAGGCTACGGTCTAGGGCAACAGTGCGGCACCACTAATGGCATACCTGAAGAAAGATCCCATACTCATTAACTAAGGCCTCCCCTGCTCCCCTGCACCTGGCAGTGACAACGCCTTATAAAAAGGGAACTACAAGACCACTACCTACGCAGCTCATTTATTAGCTACCCTGGGAGAAACAAGAGAACAGAGGGAGAGATCAGAGAGGCCGGAAGACAATGCCCAAGGCGTATAGGCTCCAAAAAGGGAAAAGGCACCATAGACAAATTTACGACAGTGGTCAGAAAAACAGACATCATGGCAAATGCAAATACCGAACAGACCCTGCAGCCTGTATCTACGTCCCCAGCCACTACCATGGACCCACAGGCAGTGTTTGCATCCATGCAGCCATGAAGCACGGATTTGCGGCCCTGAACGACAAGCTGGACGGGATCAATGTGAATCTGACAACTATCAGGAACCAACTAGAAAAGGCCACTGGACGTATCACACTGGAGACGCTACGCAACACAATGACAGAGATGGCGATAGTACATGAAACGAGTAGGGAGGCGTCCTGCCACTTGTTTTTAGATCTCTTTACCTATACATTTTGGTAAAGGGTGATTATTTAGCATGCAAAAATAGGATTTGGCAACAGCTTTGTTACTTAGCTAGCTGTCAAAGGATATTCTAAAAAGATGAGCAAAAGAGGCCCTTGGATTGTCACATTTTTAAATTTTCTTTTTAAGAAAAAAAGGAATTACTTAGTGCTAGTAGCTGCACAACATCATCTATGCAATTAATTTTACAAGAAGATGTATAGGTGTTTTTTAAGGTACATCGTTCGTCAAAATACATTCATTTTCTCATTTTTAGAAGTGCATTTGAGAAAGGAACAGAAAACAAACATGTTTATGGCAAACAACTTGAAAAATACAAAAAAATTAATAAACAAATGAAAAAACCTAGAACCATCATTCACAAAGTTTTTTGTCTTAAGTAAATAATAAGTGCAAGACAACTGGTGTCTGTAAGTTCTTAGGAAAACAGGGACCTAGTCTTTGGTCTACGTCTGGAGACAGATCAACTTATGGACGGGATTGGAGGAAATAAAGCCTTCAAACTTATTTAGTCCCGTGACGTTTCGGCTTAGAGCCTTCTTCTTGGGCCTTGACTTGGTCACCCCTGTGTGTGGTAAACGAGAAAAAGTATTAAATAGAAAATACATAAAAATGCGGGGCAAACTTGCTATTAGGTGCATCTCTATAAAGGGATGAGTCTAGTGCTAGTGTGGCCTGCATGCATTAAAATAATTAAAGACCAAGTGGGGGTACAACATTTGCAGTTGTCCTGTGGCTTGCTGTAGCTCACTCACTGACCTGGACAAGTGTGCTTGGTTTAGACTGGCTCCACGTGGTTGGAGGCACAGTGTACAATTGGGCTGTGAGACCGCCGTTCTCAGCGGGATTGATAGTAGAATATGGGCGGATCCACTGTCACAGCTTCTTTGGTTAAGAATGTGCTTGAGGAGGCAAAAGAGAGAAAAGAAAAAGAAGACAACAATGTGTGTCTCATTGATATTCTAATGTGGGCTGATAGAACATATGCCATATAAGGGAGCCCCAATTACCTTGGCGCACGTCCAAGTGCATTCAAATGGGTGGTTCTGCGCTGGTAGTAGCAGGGGGGGAAAACCCTTGTGCCTGCAACTTAGATACTGAAGTATAGGTATGGAGGCGCGGTTGTGTTCACAGTCCTAGGGCCCTTGGATCTGCGTCGGAACCGTCTATGGGGGACTGCTTAGTGCCCCTGAAACAAGCAGAAAAGAAATCGTAATCAATTAGTGTGAAAGCAATTAAGGACTCGTGGGAATGGATATGCGCGGGCTATCCAGTCCATATGAAGGAGACTGGTATTTCAGTGGAGGACTAGTGGACAGGAGGGCAGAATGTAAAGTACTGCAGTTCCTGTTCACAGTCCGTCTATCATTGTATTATGTCTTTACCTGGGGCGCTTGATTTTGGCTCGAGGTCGTTATGTGTCGCTCCGCAGCTACTGTTGTTCGCGTAGCTTCAGTGGAGGGACTGAGCTGTGCGTATAATTTAGGAAGTGCGCATGCGCGTGAGGCCAGTGTCTAAGAACCGCGCATGCGGTTATAAAGTGTTTGATTTTCCACTCTTTTTCTTCTACCTGGAATGATGTTGTTTTTCTCGTGAATCTACATACATTGCATGTGCCACATGGGTGGTGTCCCAGTATTTCTCTCAAATTCTCTAGGCTACCTGGTTCCTAACATACATCACTAAGATGCCAAATAGGGGCTGTAATCCATGAATCCAAAACGAACAAGTTGTTTGTGATTATATAATTGTTTTTGTTCACTTGGCCTTCTATCTGAAAATATGGCCCGACCAGCTCTAAGATCATAATTACCTGTGATAGTTTTGAACTCTGCATGTATATTCACAACTATGTCTGCTGTAAAACCGACTGTCTACAATGCCTGTGATAGCCTTAAAGAAGCAATGTACCTTTATTTCATTTTATAAGTATGACAATATGTGCGCTATTTTGCTGAAGAGGGTGATTTCTAGATAAATGTCTGCATAGCTAGTTTGTGTTGACGTGTGAACTTACTAATAACCCGAGAGGACCCCATACACAGACTCCCCTCCAAACCTTACTTCGAGCATGCACCTCGCCACCACAGCAAAAATCTTCATGATTGCGAGTGCTAGGCTCCCGCACGTATACAAGCGGGTGCCATGACAACTTAGAGACAGAATTCTAAATGCGCATGCGCGGTTCTTAGACACTGGCCTCACGCGCATGCGCACTTCCTAAATTATACGCACAGCTCAGTCCCTCCACTGAAGCTACGCGAACAACAGTAGCTGCGGAGCGACACATAACGACCTCGAGCCAAAATCAAGCGCCCCAGGTAAAGACATAATACAATGATAGACGGACTGTGAACAGGAACAGCAGTACTTTACATTCTGCCCTCCTGTCCACTAGTCCTCCACCGAAATACCAGTCTCCTTCATATGGACTGGATAGCCCGCGCATATCCATTCCCACGAGTCCTTAATTGCTTTCACACTAATTGATTACGATTTCTTTTCTGCTTGTTTCAGGGGCACTAAGCAGTCCCCCATAGACGGTTCCGACGCAGATCCAAGGGCCCTAGGACTGTGAACACAACCGCGCCTCCATACCTATACTTCAGTATCTAAGTTGCAGGCACAAGGGTTTTCCCCCCCTGCTACTACCAGCGCAGAACCACCCATTTGAATGCACTTGGACGTGCGCCAAGGTAATTGGGGCTCCCTTATATGGCATATGTTCTATCAGCCCACATTAGAATATCAATGAGACACACATTGTTGTCTTCTTTTTCTTTTCTCTCTTTTGCCTCCTCAAGCACATTCTTAACCAAAGAAGCTGTGACAGTGGATCCGCCCATATTCTACTATCAATCCCGCTGAGAACGGCGGTCTCACAGCCCAATTGTACACTGTGCCTCCAACCACGTGGAGCCAGTCTAAACCAAGCACACTTGTCCAGGTCAGTGAGTGAGCTACAGCAAGCCACAGGACAACTGCAAATGTTGTACCCCCACTTGGTCTTTAATTATTTTAATGCATGCAGGCCACACTAGCACTAGACTCATCCCTTTATAGAGATGCACCTAATAGCAAGTTTGCCCCGCATTTTTATGTATTTTCTATTTAATACTTTTTCTCGTTTACCACACACAGGGGTGACCAAGTCAAGGCCCAAGAAGAAGGCTCTAAGCCGAAACGTCACGGGACTAAATAAGTTTGAAGGCTTTATTTCCTCCAATCCCGTCCATAAGTTGATCTGTCTCCAGACGTAGACCAAAGACTAGGTCCCTGTTTTCCTAAGAACTTACAGACACCAGTTGTCTTGCACTTATTATTTACTTAAGACAAAAAACTTTGTGAATGATGGTTCTAGGTTTTTTCATTTGTTTATTAATTTTTTTGTATTTTTCAAGTTGTTTGCCATAAACATGTTTGTTTTCTGTTCCTTTCTCAAATGCACTTCTAAAAATGAGAAAATGAATGTATTTTGACGAACGATGTACCTTAAAAAACACCTATACATCTTCTTGTAAAATTAATTGCATAGATGATGTTGTGCAGCTACTAGCACTAAGTAATTCCTTTTTTTCTTAAAAAGAAAATTAAAAAATGTGGCAATCCAAGGGCCTCTTTTGCTCATCTTTTTAGAATATCCTTTGACAGCTAGCTAAGTAACAAAGCTGTTGCCAAATCCTATTTTTGCATGCTAAATAATCACCCTTTACCAAAATGTATAGGTAAAGAGATCTAAAAACAAGTGGCAGGACGCCTCCCTACTCGTTTCATGTACTATTAGCTCTCAAGTCCTTCCACTTATTCATGAGCTTACCCTTCAGTTACACAAGAGATGGCGATAGACCTGGGATCGATGAAACTTAAGTGTGAGGACTTGGAAGCCAGGTCACGCCGAAATAGCATTTGCATAGTGGGAGTCCCAGGAGAAGCACTCAAGGCCCCGATGAAGCTTGCTGTGGAGAAACTACCCAGGGATTTGCTTCGTGACCTGGGTTGTTCCTCCATGTTTGTGGTAGAAAGGGAGCATAGATCTCAGGTACCACGTCCCAAACCTGGTGCCTACCCAAGACCAATCATTGCAAGAATAATGAATTACAGAGATAGAGATCTGGTCCTACGGGCCGCTAGAGACAAGCAAGAATTGACATTGGACTCAAATGTGATTCAAGTTTTCCCAGATTATACACTTGTGGTACAGCAAGAGAGGCATTCCTTTAGAGGTGTTAAGAGAATGCTCAGCGAACGCAAAGTCCCCTATGCAATGCTGTAGCCGGCTAGGCTTCGCATACAACACAATAATAAGACATACTTTTTCACCTTCCCAGAAGAGGCTGCTGGCTTTATAGAAGCACACGTCCCGACGCAGGTGAAACAGACTTTGACTGATGCAGAAGACAGCAGGAATAAATCCCCTTCACATGGTCAGGAGTGACGATACAATAACATGGAAGACGTTAAAAAAAACAACTGATGAGAGGATGTACCTAGAATCTTTTATCAAAATAAACAAAGTGAAAGGGTTAAAGTGCTCAAGCCTCTCACTGTCTATTTCCCATTCAGCACACAGTCAAAAAATCACCAGTTTAGGCAACCCCACAGTTCAGTGTGAAGTACTTGTGGCGATAGATGAGAATACTCAATTTCTGGTGATTTGAACATCATTTGTTTAGAAAGTAAAGCAAAACAATTTGCACGAAAACATGAAGAGAAATGAGTGCATATCTTTGCACGTACAGTTATACATATTACATAGTATTATTGCTGCTGTCAATGAATATGATACAAGCGACAGGGGTTGATACATTGACGTAAATTGAACAGAACAAATCTACAGATTTTGTTACACAAACAGTGATAACGCATGTGACACTGTGTTTCACACGGAAGGATTACGTCTACACCAAGGTGTTTCAGCCAGTTCTACAGCGCTATCTAAGCCATCTTTTGCTGGCCTTCGTCAGGACGGGGTGAACAATGTGGTCAAGATGTTCAAGATTAGCTGAAAATAGGAATGGAAGAGCGTGAGTGGGCTATTTCTTGTTGTTTGAATGAAGCATAAAGTGTCACGTGTATAAATCACTGGCACTGCTTACCTGTGGGTTATGATTAGCCACATGAAGCAGGGTCCCCGACAGGGCGGAGAAATATATGGGACTCGTAGTGTCCAGTCTTAATCTAGTAGGTACCTAATACATATATGGGAAACATAAAAGGGAGCACCACTAATGCACCAGTTGTTCCCGCATTGTATCACAATATATATTGGATGGCCAGAGCTTCAGAGTATGGCAAAAAGGAAAAGCTTACCTCTATGCAGGAAGCATAGACATGACGGTCTCCCTCTGAGTGGGGCTCGCCTGATTTCATGCCTTGCTAAGAGAAGTGTGGTCTATCTCCTATTGATTAAAAAAAAAAACATTTAAAACAGGGTTGGAGTTGTTTACACGGCACCATTCTGTGGCTCGTTAGTGGAAGTGTCCAAAATCCCCTAGCACGTTCCTCGCTGATGAGTTCTTAAATGGATCTCAGCGTACGTCGCGGAGTGCCTAGTTGGACACTGAGGTGTCGCGGGCAGCCGGAGCTGATGGAATGAGTCCGGCGGGCCTCTTGCGCATTGTATTAAAAGCACGGGCGAGTCGCGATGCGACCGCTGTTGCTATGACATTAAGGAAAACAAGGCAGCCATCTTGTGAGTGGCATGCCAGCGTGTGTGACAAGTTTACTGACTATGAGTCTGGCAACATTGTCCAGGCTCAAAACAAAAATTAAAATAGAGATTTTCATGGGTACCTGTGTAAAGTGCTGCTTATTCACATAGATATTGGTTAATGTTTATGACCGTTGTCATGGCAACGTAACACATGCGTTCCCAGTCGGGAAGCATCGCAGGGAGGGCTAAAAAAACTTAAAATGTTATTGGAAAAGTTTGCCTAATGAATTGAGTACCGATGAGGTAAAGGGGGATACAGCAGGAATCGGCATAAATAAGCAGTGTGCACATGTGTAGGCACCCCTGGAACATCGCATTGTTTGCTTCGTGTGGCAGTTCACTTTTAATAACATGGACAACAAGGAATTGCTTGAAAAGCTGATCACATGGGGTACATAAATGCATGTATGTTCTGATATTGCACAACATCTGCTGGCACAGTTCAATTTTGAAATGCATAATGTTACAGAGACACAACAGGTCGGGTGCTATCATCCCAGCATACAGGTCCACAGAGCATCATAAACTTGGTGTCTGATAGTTCGCTTCGTGACCCAGACAAGGCAGAGGCAAGCTTGTAAAAACAAATCTTTTGAAAAACAAATCGCATGAAATCCATGCATGTGTGTCTAGTTCTCACATTGTCTACAGCTCATGGCAGGGCTTACTTCAAACCTGCACGGTATGCGTGCCCCCCACACGTTTCAGAAAAGACAAAATCACAATACAAAAGTCACACTGGGGGATCATAGCTCAAGTCTGTGATCTTAGTAAGAGGACTGTCATATCAAAAGGCACAGTGGTCACATGAATGATTTCCACTCTACGGAGATGTTGATTAAAAACAAAGTACTGAGTGTACTGTGTCTAGCTTATGGACCCACCTTTGCTCTGGGTGAGGGCCTTGTTGAGATCTCCCCCCCTTATTGTTGGTGTTACTTTTTGAATGATATACCATCTGAGGTCAATGTCCTTGTGTTTTGTTTTTGGCAAAATGTTCAACCATTGGTTTATCTGGGACATTGTTTCTGATGCAAGAACGGTGTTCTGAGATGCGCATCTTGATAGGGCGAGTAGTCTTGCCTACATAAAGTAGTTCACATGGGCATTTGATGATGTATATCACCCCTTTGGTGTTGCAATTTGTGTGATCTTTCATAGTCCATTTCACCTTCTTGTGTTCAAAGACTTTCTTTTGAAGGGTCAAGGTGCAGGCCACACAGTGGCTGCATTTGTAGTGGCCTACAACTGGCGGTAAGTGCCACTATGGATTATTGGCTGGTGTGGGCAGTTGTAAAAAAGTGTGAACTAATGAATCCCTTAAATTTGTATTTTTCTTGAAGGTGAAAAAAGGAATCTTGCTGAGTGTGCCCGCCTGTTTGACCAAATGCCAATTTTTTCTGATGGTTTTTTGAAGCATGCTACTTAGTGGACTAAACGCGGTAACGCATACCAATCTCTCAAGGGGCTTTAGCTCTAGACACACTTCTCTGGGAGTGTGTGTTGCTCTCTTCTTGGCTTCTTTTATTGCCTTCTTCGGGTATCCTCTCTCTGTGAGCCTTGCCTGTAGGTCTTCTGCATGGCTCCTGAATTTGTCTGTTTCTGTACAATTCCTCTTTATCCGTAAGAATTGGCCATAGGGCAGATTGTATTTCAGGGATTGGGGATGATAACTCTTGAAGTGCAGCAAGGTGTTGCGATCGGTCGGTTTCCGATAGAGTTCTGTCCTCAAGCGTTCTCCCGTTTTAGATATATGAAGGTCGAGGAAGTTGATCTGATGATGGTCCCAATTCATGGTAAACTTTATGTGTGGATTGCGTAGGTTCAGCCACTGTTGGAATTCTTGTAGTTTGGTGGGGGTCCCTGTTCAAATGAGTATGACATCGTCAATGTACCGTTTCATTAACTCGATGTGTTGTCGGTATGGATTCTGGTCACAAAAGATGTTGCTTTTCTCATATTGTGCCATAAAAAGGTTTGCAATGTCCGGGGCAAATGTAGCCCCCATGCTGACACCTTTAATTTGTTGATAAATTTGTTTATTGAACAGAAAGAAGTTTCTTGACATGGCCAAACTTGTGCATTCCAAGATGAATTCAGTTGGAACAGAAAAAGTATCACTCCTGGTTTTCAGGAGTTCTTGGATCGCTGTGAGACCTTCTGTCTGGGGGATAGAGGTGTATAGTGCCTCTACATCCATTGTGTCCAATATACTGTCAGGATTGAGTTGGATTTGATCTAGAAGTTTGATGGTGTTAGTGGTGTCCTTTAAGTAGGAGGGCATCTTTGCTACAAAAGGTTTTAGGAAAAAGGCTGTATATAGTGATAGTGGTTCCAGTAGAGAATCACACGCCGAAACAATGGATCTCCCTGGTGGTCTTTGTGCATTCTTATGGATCTTAGGCAGAATGTAGAAGGCTGGTGTCCTTGGATGGGTTTTATTCAGAAATAGTTTTTCTTCCTCGCATATCCAACCTGCCTCTAGAGCATGTTCGGTGAGGCTCTTGATTTCTCCTTGTAGTTCCAATGTAGGGTCATGGTTCAGGGGTCTACATGCTTCTTCATCACTTAGTAGGCGTGTACATTCCAAGTCATACACAAGGGTATCCATGATGACTATTCCACCGCCTTTATCGGCAGGCTTGATGGTAATGGAACAATCAGTTTGTAAAGCTCGTAGAGCTGTCCTTTCTTCCTGCTCGAGATTGTCTTGATAAAAATTCTGTTTTGCAAAGCCAGCCATGACTGTCTTGGTCACTATCTTTTCAAAGGCCTCGATTTCACAAGTAATAGTGTATGATAGTGGAGAAAAAGAAGACTTCTGTTTGAAGCCTGTGTAATTGTCTTCTTTGGAGGAAGGATTGCTGTCTGAAGATTCTCTAACTGATGGTAGATATTTTTCAAAGAAATATTTCAACTGAATGTTTCTGAAGAACCTACGAAGTTCCAATTCAGTCTCGAAAGGTTGTGCTTTTTGTGCGGCACGAAAGATAAGCCCTTACCTAAAAGTTTGAACTCTGCTGAGGAAATCAGACGTTTGGATAGGTTAAAGATTGGTATTCCATCTGTGGTCCCTGGTTCTGGTACCACTGTCGTGTATGCATCTGTTGTCACGATTTTTGGGGTCTCCCTCTCTGCCCTCCTCTGTGGAAAAAAGGTGGCTGGGGTTGTTGTTGTCCCGATGTATCTGTTGTGCTAGAGTTGACATAGAATCTTTTAGACAGTGCACAACACTTGGAATAATGGAGTCCTACGTTTTCATTATGTGTTCGAGCAACCAACAAGTTTACAGCTACAATGGGCAAATAAATGATAACCTTTGGCCTCGGCCCCCGCGCAGCGTTCCCCGATGCGTGTGCATTGACTTAACGGACTGTTAAGGAATGGGGGGAAGTGGTTACAGCATAGTTGAAGTTCGGGGAACTATGAGGGTCAGGGAGGTGGGAGGGGATGTTTTGAGGGTTATTATAGTTAGAAATGCACAGGTAGAGATCGCGAGAATGTGTAAGAACTTTTTGGAGACTTTCTATGACACAGACTTATTAGTAGGCATAGTTACGAATGGCTAAGAATTATATTAATGAGATCACACTATTGAGCTGGAACGTGCGCGGATTGGGGATGCCAGTTAAAAGGAGGAAAATAATGGCATATATTAACAGACTGGGGGCCCACATTGTGTACCCACAGGAGGCCCATTTATTAGGACATCAAGCAGAAAAGCTGGGACCTGAATGGGGGTAAGCATTGTTTCTACACGTCGTTCTCTAGCGAGCGCACGGTGTACTCACACTGATACACAAAGCACTACCATTCACCCACTATAACATAGAAAGTGGGAAGCTAGCGGAAGAGGAGGTACTACTTCTGAATTTATATGGTCCAAATATAGACAATCCAATGTTCTTCTCCGAACTATACAAGAAATGTGCCAACTTCCCCACAGCCCAGTTAATTTCCGGAGGTGACTTTAATATGATTCTAGACACTTGTCTGGACCACACAACCGATACCCCAAGAAACCTTACTAAAGCAGCCCTCACGATACACACTCACATGGCAGATCTGGGACTCCGCGATGCGTGGCACTCTCTGAACGGTGCACTAAGGGCTTACACGTTCTACTCACCTGTACATGACATGCACTTGAGGATTGACATCTGGCTACTGGCACACAGGGCACTGGGATGGGTGTCCAAAGCTACTATACCTCCCAGAACGATATCAGGCCATTCCACAGTCTTAATGCACATGCAGATCCGTAGAGTCCCACCACAAAGGCCCCTATGGAGGTTCAAAGCTACAGCACTGTCAGATCACTTATATAAAAGCAACTTATCCCAACATATCTATGAATATTTTGAACATAATTATGGCACGGTGGAGACACAGGAGATACCGTGGCAGGCCTTCAAAGTCTATATAAGAGGCATCGCTATGTCCACTGAATTTGGGGTACTTAAAGATATCCGTAGAGAATTGAAACAACAGGAAGAGGAGATTGCCAGAGTACAAGAAAAGTATGTCACAGACCCCAGTCCGCAAACTAAACTAGGCATTAGGACTCAACTAGAGTAGTACACGGCTGCATCAGACCAAGAGATCCATTATTTTGACAAACCGCTGCTGCAAGGTGATATGGTGAGCAGGAATGACCAGGACGGCTCCTGGCAAATATGGTAAGGGGGAGAGAGGCAGCACTCTTATTCCCTGAATAACCAGGCCTGACGGGACAGTGGTAACTAGTCAGTAAGAGATAGAAAAAGTGTTTTGCGACTTCTACTCCCAACTGTATTCTCCCCAGAGTGTAGCCATGGAGGATGAGATAGATGATACTTATCAAATATACCCACCACACTTCTGTCCGAAGGAACGAAAGAGGTACTAGAAGCCTCGATTACGCAGGTGGAGATCGCAGAAGCCATTAAATCCCTCCCCAACTGTAAATCACTGGGCTCCGATGACCTTGGGGCTGAGTTCTATAAAGAAGTCATTGATATCTTGGTACCCAGACTCCATGCTGTCTGGACTGAAGCCCTTATCGCGGGCAAGCTACATGCGACCACCTGAGAGGCGATCAATACGTTGTTACTCAAACCTGATAAAAGTCCAGAGGACTGTGGTTTCTACAGGCCACTATCGTTGATTAACACGGATGCAAAAATCTTCGTATACATCCTTGCCACACGGTTGTCTCCCCTGATGCCACACATGGTCCATAAGGGCCAAGCAGGCTTTATACCAGACCGGTCTACAGCAACAAATATCCTCCACTGCTTTGATATACTGGCCACAATCCCCAAAAACATGCAAGGGGCGGCACTGGCATTAGACACGCAGGAGGCCTTTGATACCGTCTACTGGCCCTTCTTATTCAGGGTTTTACACAAATATGGGTTTGGCCCAAACTTTATAAAATGGGTAAAAGTGTTGTATACTCAGCCATACGCAAGGGTTTGTGTCAATGGGAAACCATCAGAAATAGTAGAACTTGCAGGAGGCACACGACAGGGCTGTCCATTATCACCCATCTTGTTTGCATTAGTTATAGAACCATTAGCTGATCTATTAATGTCCAGATTTAGTAGACTGGGGATCCTACTAATGGACAGAACTGAAATCATTACGTTATACGCTGGTGATATAATGCTATACCTAAGGAACCCTGAACGAAACATCGAGAAAGTACTGAGAGCCATCAAGGAATTCAGGGAATTCTCCGGTCTAAAATTAAACGCAGCCAAATCTGAGATTTTCCCTCTGGCAGAAGCCACCTTGAAGCCTACAACACCCCATGGCTTACAATGGAGTCCCAATCGAGTGAAATACCTGGGTGTGTAAGTGGCAAGGACAGCACAACTCACCTGTGCCTTGAACTACGAGACACTTGCTTCAGCACGCTGCACTAAGCTTAAGCGATGGCAATCTCTACCGATCTCTCTTATGGGCAGGTTGGCACTGATTAAGATGATAATTCTACCCAAGTTATTCTATCTAATTAGCACTGTCCCTATCTGGCCGGGTAGATCTTTCTTCGCGAAGATTCAGAGAGCATGTGCAGCATTTGTGTGGAAGGGCCAAGCAAGAATAGGTTGGCAGAAACTCACTTGTCAATACCCTCATCAGGGGTTGGCAGGTCCCGATTTTGAACTATATTATTTGGCGGCACAGACTCATTATGCGACACAATGGGCCACCACCGATCCACAACCCCAACATGAGACCACTTATAGACACAAGAGGAACCCAGTGCAACTCTTACATAAAGCAGTGGCGACACATCCCAGACATAATCAAACCACCGTTCCTTCGCTGGTGACGTGCACCGCCTGGGCCATGATTACGGGGATGTTTGGACAGGAGGTTTTATATCACCCAAACATGCCACTGTGGGAAGCACACTACATACCCCCTACACAGGACACAGAAATTGCTACACACTGGAAAAGCAAAGGCATCCATCATTTTGGAGACCACTTTCCCAATAAGCAATTCATAGCCTGGGAGGTTGTCAGGAGAATAGTAGGAGATACTCCACTGCAGAAACTATACTACCTGCGCATGAGATGGGCTGTAGCAAAAGTTTGGGGTGTATTCCTGGCTGAACCCGCAATACATTTGGGTCTAGGGTATATATTTGTGGCAGGGAACTCCAAAACATCGGCCTCTACGTTATAAAAAATTGTTCTAACAACCCGGGAACCAGTATGCCAAGGAGCAAAAGATAAGTGGGAGCGTATCTGGACTGCACCATCACCGATGCACAATGGACACGTATTTGCAGTCTGAGGAAGAACATCTCATGCAACTCATGATACTGGCTAATACATTACAATACACTTCAAATCCCTGGTGCGGAAGTGAGAACGCGGATACGTTCCATATGTTGTGGGCATGTACCCGTGTATGGACGTACTTGGCTGAGGTGTGTGAGACATTAGATGCCATGGCAGATCAAACTATAGAATGGGACCCTACGATATGTCTGTTGGGGGTGGTGGGGAAGATGAAGCCGATATGGCGTAGACTGCTCAATCATAGTCTGCTACTGGAAAAACAAGCGATCTTGATGAAGTGGAAAACTGTAGAACAACCCACAAAAAATGACTGGGAGGGAGACATGATATGGTGCCCACTCAGAGTCGCCCTAGAGGCATATGGGGCCGATTCCGGCAATATCTCTTGGACAAAAACACGGAGGAAATTGGCTCTGACATAACATAATAATGTGTACCCATGATGTACCAGAAATGTAATGTGAAACTATAATGATGTGTAGAATATGGAAAAGAAAGATGTGATGTTGATACTGCAATGGGTGTAATTAAGTATACATTGCATGCAGGGGATTTGCCAAAGTAATCACCTATGTGTTGTTGGGCCCTCTGCATGCAATTGTATTTAAAAGTGAAAAGTAAAACCAGGTGATGTCGGCTTTACTCTTCGTTCATACTGTTCTGGAAAAAAATGTGATGTTGCCTTCAAATTACACTTTGCAGACACAATGTATAATGGATTCCTAGTGAATCTATTTTAGCAGGTGATAAATGAAAGCAGATTCATTAGGGTTTCATTAATTGTGCACCAGCGTGAACATCGCATGCAGGCACAATAGAAGGGTTAATTACGCTCAGTGACCTTTCTCCACTTTCAAAGGGAATGAAAATGGGGCAGAGCAGTGAACCAACTCATACAAACATTACTCCTTCTTTTTACTCTTTGGTTTTACAAACATTACTCCTTCCTTTTACTCTTTGGTTTACCAGTCTGCCTGTTACAAAATGACACTAAGGGCATAATTAATGGAACGTTTAGCGCGATGCAAAGTGACTTTGCACTGCCAACAAACACGTTGAACCAGGCCTAATTCACAGAACGGTGTAGACGGTATTTTTGCTGAGCAAAGTCACTTTGCACTGCAACAGTACTCTTTGCAATGCGCTAAATGGGGCGAATTCACAAAAAGCAATAGTGCTTTAAAAAAAAAAATAGGCCCATTTAGCGCAGTAATTATATCTTTCATTGGTGTCTGCCTTGCGTATCATGTTGAGGCATACACTATGGGAACATTGGCAGCTCACTCGAGATCTATGTGTGGAAAGAGGAAGTCTCTTTTGAAGGGCTGCTTTAATGTTTTATGCTATTGCCTTTTCTTATAAAACGTTCTTGTGGGGAGTCAGGTGAAACCTTGCCAGGTTTTGCCCCCATTGAACCTAAAATGGTGCTGCATCCTAGTGCTATTTGGGCAGGTGAAGCCCAAGTGGGCCTTGTCTAAGCTAGAGCATGTCCCCCCAGATAGCTGTGATTACAAACTGGCCAATCGTGTACAATCATCAGTGCTTTTTGGGTAAAGCGTACTGTGAAGGAATGAATTGCTAATTGTTCCCTTTTACTGTACAGATGGATCTTTGCCGGGAATGTTTGTTTCCCTTTGGGTTTTTTCTCGGAAAAAACAGTATGAAGTTGCTGGGCAGCGCCATGATGTTCAGGTGCACTAGAGAGGGTAAATCAGCGGGACTCCAGAGCAAACTCCTTTTGTCCATTTTATTGATACTGTTTAAATATATGTTTCCTTCTTATGAACATCTCTTTATGCCATTGACAAAGGACAAACAAAGTGTTATACAATATACAATTCTGACTAGTTGGCCTCATTAAATAAGACCCCTGCCCCAGCAACACACCTCCCCCTGTCAGTCCCTCCCCTTCTTCTATCGGTCCTCAACACTTCAATGATGCAGGCCCACGTTCACTGAAGTCCAGTTGATTCAAGTACTTATATTCCCATAGCTATCCACGTTCCAGTATTTGTGCCTCATTCCCTGCATCTAATCCAAGAGGTCCAAAACATTTTCCAACTTTTGGTGACATCACTGGATAGAAATGTAAGCCTATCCATCCGCCTGAGCGCAATCATACCTCTAACCACAAACCCGCAGATGTGGGTCCGATCCCTCCCTTTATTTCTGTGTAATATCCCTGCTAGCCAACAATGCTCCAGTCAAAATAAATGCTACCTGGTTGGCAACATATGTTTCTTGTTTTTGAATTGTATTAAACAATTAATCAGGGCAAACACCCATTCAGAGAGGAAATGGCATTTCTTGACCTGGATATGTAAAGGCATACACTGCAAAGCTTTAAGGATAACATAGTCCCACTGATTATGTATCATGTTATGCAAAGGTGTGCAGATCAAGATCCAGCAGTGAATATTAATTAATAATACACACCTCCCCAATCCCTTGTATTGGAGGAATAACTCCTTGGCAAACATAGCTGAGTAACCATCAGTAAAACTGTGCCTCAAACACTGGATTTTCAATGCATAAACTGTTCTATTGGACGTGGTTTTAATTATTCTCCATTATTGTTCTTTGGGAAACACACATTAATTACAACACGGTTATGTTCCATACAGGGATTTCAAGTTGATGAAAAATTACCAAAACTGGAGCAGGTAACACTGCTGCCACAAAGTATTTTTTTTAATACAAACATCCCTGGTTCTGTCTTATTTCATGTAATGTAGCCCAGGCTTCATCGCCTCAGAGACTAGTGGCTTTCCTGGCATCTGTTCAGGAAGGGAAATGGCATCTCCAAATCCCCTGCACTCTTAAGAAGGAATGGTTGTGCTGCAGGTGTGCCCCAATTCATCTATTTCCTCATTGATGGTGTGAACATGTTACATTAATCCATGCCTCTCTGAGGTTTCACACAGGGATGTGTTGGTGATTTTGTGTTCTATTAAATTTAACAGCCATGATGGCTGTGCCATTGTATATTGCTTACATATGGAGCGCAATGGTTGGAATGTGAAACATCCTGGAGCCATTTTGAGCACATTTAAAAAAAAATACACTTAGATGTTGACTTATGGACCTCACATCTATTTCATGTGTATAAAACTAAGACTATTGTGAATTGAATGCTCATCACTTTTTCACGGCCTAATCATACATCAAAGTATTCAACTCAAGGTGGATTTGTAGTTAAATTAAGAATGTAATGACTACATGACTTTCAAGGATCACTGGATATCCTTTACAGGTGTTAAAATGGCCTGGAAAAATCCCAAATTACACAGAAGTTCTGAAGCCAGTTCAAACAGGACTCAATTACGGAAATAGACTAAGTGCAAAGCAAAACCCAGCTTTATTATCATCAAAATAAAGCAGGGACAGCATACAAGAATAGAATACTTGATGCTGTCAATTGTTATATAAAAAACAATGGTTTATATATTCAACATTTGTCCTGCCTAACGTCATACCCTAATCTTGGTTAATAAAACCTACGGGCACTGGTGAATGGTCAAATGGATTCACTACATATACATTATATGGGGAATACATTTCTAATTGGGTGACCCTTGTCTGATGGATCCTCCCGAGACCACCTCTAAACTGATAGAGGTAAAAGACATAATTTCTACAATGAGCTATTGGTTGGCATAATACGTGATGGGCGGCCTAACATCAGTGGTTTGATTGGTTGGCTTTCTGCTAACCAACCTTGGGCAATGGACAGGTAGTCAAGACATAAGCCAAACAGAGGTAGGGGGAGAGAGGTCCACGGCTGCTTTCCTTTTAATTAAAGAAGATGCCATGCCTCATTTCTAGGCAATGAGCCAGGGTGATCTCGTTGTATTGGCCTTGTGTGGTGTCTTGTGTCTGGGTGTACATGTAGGAAGTAAAGCAGATGTCCTATCTGTGTTCGTTGCTAATTAATAGATAGTGTTCTTCAGTTATGGATCACGTGTGATGGGACCATGTTTAAAATGATTTCCCCCAGCATTTAATAGGATTTCAACTAATATTGATATGAGTGTTATGGTTTCTTTTACCACTGGGGACAACCTTGAGTTATTCTTCGTGGAGTATTTTGTCTTATAATTGTCCTGCACCTTGCAAAGACTGGTTGCATTCTTAATTAATCTGAGTATATATGGCTTGTGTCTTGGGAATCGTTATCTTGTGTTTTCTTTCTGCACACCTATCCTCCCTTAATCATGGTAACCTTGGCTTGTGTTGCTAGCTACTTTCTGCACATACCTGTATTTCTGTGGTTTCAGTCTTTTCTGTTCTCTCAAAGACTTGAGGCTTTTGGCAATATGGACGCATGATGCACCTTCCATTTTGGAAAAGATGGCTACTCATTCCTCTAGCGTTTCTATGTTAGTGAGCTATATTTTCATGTCATTCATGGTGCATTTAGCTTATAAAATGCTTATGTTATTATTCTTCATGTCTTGTGGTTGCTATGTTAATAATCTTTATGTATAAATGCATATATTACCTATTGTGTGGGTACAATGTTAGTTTTATTACTCTTGCCATGTTCAGCTCAGATTGTCCATATCTTGCTGTACCTGCCTGGGATATGGGTGGTACGGTTGCCCTAGTGAGTAATGTTTCTCACCTTTGCGTATTGGGCTGGGGAGGGGCAGTAGCTATGGATGACATATTCATCTGTCTCCCAAGCTGACTTCAGCTTTCATACTCCATAAATATCATATCACATCATCAAAAATATATATCGCTTGTAATCAAACAATGCTCTATATGCAGAGGATTGAGAGAGAGGATGGAAGGCCATTGATGTTTTTATTAAGCAGATTAGACATAATGAAGTAGGAATGGTATACCTCATTGGCAAGTCTATAACATAATTAAAAAGAAATTCTACAGACCCAACTTCCCACTAACATCCGAATTCTAGTGGGTGTGAAAGCAGTAGAAAATCTGGGCAAAGCACTTTTGCCTAATCACTTCTTCGGTACCACTGATACCCTGAGCTTTCTTGGTTTATTAGTGTTGCTTGATATGGAGGACCATGCATTGTGACTGCATTGTTATCAACAAAGCAGTGGAATGGGTTAAGTCAGTCTTGACTGGCAGTTTTGCACTAATTTCACTGCTACTGCTTCCATTTAGATTAATTCTCCAAATCAGCATCACTGCATCCCATGATGGCATTGCAATAACCCCGGGTAGATGGAATCAGAGCATAGTTGTGGGAATTATGTTTGCATACTGGATACGGCGAACAGAATAAAAATAGGTTGCTCAACTAAGATAGAAACCACTTGCCTCACCAAAATGAATGGGAAAACTGGGCACCAAACCCTTTCAGATTGACCTCGGGGGCATCATGATTCCGCTGTATTGCTCTTGGGAATTGTTTTTGCTGCAACATTGCATGAGAAGGGTCAGGAAGAGAATCGGGCAGTTCAGCGACAGACCCAGCAGAGGAATATTTCACCACCGGCTGTGAGAGAAAACCCCCTCCGGATTTTATAATGTGTTTTTCTTTCTGATAAGTACCTGATGAGCTGGCACACACATATACATTAACGGTTCAGTCAGTCTATTGGCACATCATGTTTAGGCACCCATTTTAGCCATCAGGGGAAAAGCTCTTCAAGTCTGTACATTTAGGAAAGGTTACATTATCAAGAAATTCAGTAAATCACACTTGCAAATATTCCACATGTAACCTCCTAGGAATAAGGAGCCCCCAATGGTCTTGTAATGGAAGACCTCTAGTAATGGATCATAATGGTTCCTTCCCTTACTGAAATCTCAGATTGCCACAATATCCTAACACCAGCTCCTCTGGGGTTCTCTCACAGTAGAAACTGTCAAAGGTCCATCCGTTGCTCCCTTACTATTAGATTGCTGAAATGGTTTCAAACTATGGATTATATCCACATTTCATATATTTGATCCATTTACAGAGAAAGGTTCCTAGTCTATTATCATCCACCATGCAAATCCCACCCACAATCTAGAACAATGAACACGTTTTTTCAAAATAGAATAAAATAAATTCATGGTGGGCCCCTAACTTTCAATGGTGGGGAAGTCACCCACACAATTCTACATAAATATAAATGCAGTAAGCTTACCTACAGAACCAAAACACTGCTATCATTTCATTAATGTGCACATCCACAATACACACAAACATCCATACATATAAAAGCAAAGCTGAACGGCTATTCAGAAAATCCTCTTCAATATAAAACTATAGGTAACTGCTTGTTAGTTTACAAAAAACACATAGAATGAATTTTACAACAATGCAAATAACAATCACTTGACAAGAGTTAGCATCAGAGAAACATTTTGGGTTCACATGAGCATTTCTTTTCTAGGGCTGACTTAACGCTAAGATATTGCAATCCATTGGCTTCTTGCTTGGACATAGATACACAAATGTTTGGTAGGATTAACCTAGCTACTTATTCTTAAGGTTTGTATTCACGGTGGCCACTTTTGTTTTGGAGAGCAAAATATCTTTATGTATTAAAGGGTCACACAAGCATGAGATTATAAAATTGAAATAGAAATGCAATCAGCAAGTTAACTTTACTTGGCATTTGGAGTATATTTAGAACAGAACCCTTCTTTTTTTGCACAATTTTAATTGGAAAAATAACTTTGCCTATTTAAATTGACATAATTTCTTGGGAAATAAACAGAAGGAACTGACCTCCTTCCAAGTCCTCTTTGAGGGGTAGAAAACGCTATTCAGGAATGTTCTTATATGCAAACTGTGGTTTTCATAGGTCCTAAAGACTCTTAACCCCCGAAAATCTTTGAGTGTGGTTGTACGCAATGCTCACAAACCCAGATACAAATTGCTCATGTGAAAGTTAAGGGAATTAAAGCATATTTGTTTTTTATTTAGAGACTAATATATCCTTCACAATTTAGGATTCTTTGGGCCTCATTACGAGTTTAAAGGTAGCCATGCCGTTTTTAGCGGCATGGCTACTTCCAAACTAGGGTCCGGGTCCCGAAAAATGTGAATTACCGGGCCATTCCGACCTTTGCGGGCCCGGTAATTCCCATTCACGGGACCCCAACCCGGTACGTCCCCATTCCCATTGAGCCTCTATAGGGCTCAATGGGAATGGGGAGGATGCTAACAACAGCCCTGTTAATGACGGGACCGCTGTTAGCATCCTGCTCTGCTAGCGGGTGCCGCTCTGCATGTCTGTTCTGACCAGGCGTACAGGGCGGCACCGCAAGCAGAACTCACAATGAGGCGGTGAGGCAACAACGGCGCCAGTAGCACTACCGGCGCCGTTGTTGCCTTACCGCCAGGGTCGTAATGAGGCCCTATGTCATTGTAATTTAAATAGATTTGTTTTCTTTTTTTGGCTGTTTTGAATACTTGCTGAAACCGAGTAACAACTGTGCAAGACAAAATTACATCTTTTTTGATGTCCAGGGTCTTTTCCCTTAAAAACGGCAATGTCTCCAGTGAAAGAAATTACCAAGTTTCTAGGTCAAACTAAACAAACTCCGAAACGAGTAACATGCACTTTAAACCTCACTCTGAATTGTAGTTCCATCTTGCACCTTCGGTAGTGATACGCTACAGCAGACATCGAGTATTTGTTGTCCCAGATACCTCTACCAAGTTGCTTTCTACACCTCCAAATTCCATTTACAACTCTGAAATTATCATTAACCGCTGGATCAAGGTCTTAGTGTTAACCAGCCGCTAGTGGATCTGGAAGATTTGTGCACTCCCCCAGATACCTTACTCGCGGCCGGCTTCACACTGTCATCTGTGGCTGCACCCCAGTATCTATCCCCCTTATGCCTCACAGACAAACCTGCAGCAGAGTCAACAAATCCAAATAACACAACTTCTAATGGTTGTAGTAACACAGTTAGCATAGCCCAGGTGCACTCTCATCAATTAACATCTTCTGGTACCTCAGAAGTCTTTATTTCTAATCTTACTAGTGCAATTCAAAACTTGGAGGCAGGACCCATTCAGAGTGATGATCTAGTGCCTGTTTCTGATATTGTGACCAATGTTTTTTCCCTACAAAAAAATAAAGCTTCTATGCTTCCCTTTCCTCCACCACTGCATCCTTCCATGACCAATTTATCACAGTCCCCAGTTATGTTTTCGAACTCTACACATAACTCATCAGCTCTTTCTCTTTCCTTTGTTAACCCCACTCCCAGAAGGACAGTTTCTTTGCACCCCAACCAACCCATATCCCCTCGATCCTCTTCTATCCCTTTGATAGAACTCACTCCTGATGCCATGAACACAGCTCTCTATCCCTAACAAAGCTCTATGAAAATCTTGATATGAAAATAAACTCGAAGACCTCTATGCTAATTTAAATATTGCAATATCACTCACCTCTTTTTGTAGGTTCTTCAAATCAGATAAGTAACATCCTTAGCACTGATACAAACGACAGCGAGCCATCAATAGAAGGCATGATCTCTATTGCTAAGAGTCTGTCTAACATGCCAGCATCAAAAGCGGGTGATTTAATTTTAGTTGCTGATACCCAATCTGATAATGATATTCGCGCAACTCTTACTAATGTTCCACACCAATTGACAAAGTCGACATAACTTCTGATGCTGGCGCTCACACTAACTCTTTAGTGCCACTATCCCAGGTTGAACCAATATTTACAATCTTCACCAAAAAAAAAGAAAACCCAAACATTTCAAGAGCCTAAAAAAATAACAAAAAATATGAAATCATCCACGGCTGTGAATCGATCCGGCTCTTAACATTTTATCAATTCTTTAGCCTGCCAAATAAACAAACTCAGACAATAAAAACGGCTGTGGCCAAGACATATGCAAGTCTAGCTCGCCTGAAAAAAGACATGCAGAAAAAAAGCAGAAAAACATTCCCGAAGGCCAGTCTGGCTAATTTACAGTATAAACCATTAAATGATCTTATAAAAAAGGTGGAATTTTGTAACAATGAGAAAAATTCCAAATGCATCCTGACTCCTCAGACAACCATATCTGTGATAATTAATGACTCTTCTCAAATTCCCTTGCTCTCCTCCAAGAACAACATTTTGACATTAGAAGAAAGGCGATCTGAAATTGAAAAATCAGTTGCTTTGTTTGCTGCTTTACCCCAGACTGGGCAAATGAATCCCATTGGGAATACTTGGAATGCTAAAAAGCCTATACAGAAACATGCTGTTGCAAACAACTCTCGGACCCCGTCAGGTTTAATGAACCCTATGAAATGGCCTCATCCTTTACCAAAAACTAGTAATGTCCATGCTCCTAAATCAAAAAACATCACTCACATCCCTCATCATCACTTAACTTTGCAATACATAGGAACTGGCATCTTGAATATTTTCGGTGCTATTCCAACACTTGAAGACCTCTGCTCCTCTGACATAGCCCACGTTGAGTTCTTAAACGAGAATGACCGATCAGTAGTGAGATTATGGATACAGTTGGGCATTGTTATTAACATCATATGGCAAACCCGAGAGGCCCTTTTCTATCCTGGGTTTTGCTTACACAGCAACCCCTATCAAAACAATTCTCTATCACCGAACCCCCCATGTGAAAACAATCGACTGATGAGCACAAACTCTTGTTCATTACCTCTAAAAATAACCTGCTCCCAAGGAGCCTTTGAAACCCTTTGTGGGGGCAAAGCCTATCTTGAGCCATTCAATGTTTTTGTGTGATCCTAATCAAAATTAACAACCAATCGTTAAAGATTCCTTTACCTAACATCTTACCTACTGGAACACAAGAGGCCATAAACATCTCCTGTCAGCCACTGGAGGAGATCTGGCTTCTTGAACCTCCTGTATGCAATGATTATAGCCTCTCTCTGCGAAAGCTTCAGCGAGAAGTAGACCCATGACAGGCCTTCTTGTAGCAGTTAAAGTTGCATCAGGCCTCCAACTTGAACCATGGACATCTCCTAACATGTTCACACAGCTGAAAAGAATTAAGACTTCTTCCAAGATCCTGGCCCTGATAAATGTATATTGGAACCACGCCAATATAAAGGATGATGCATTTTTTAATGATCTGGAACATGTACTAGATCTAATCATTAATGACAGCTCAATAGATCACACCATAATAGTTTTGTGACTTTAATATGCACTGCTTATCTAATTATACTACCTGAAACACAAAACTATTACATCACTGGTCATTGATGATAGAAGATAGGCAAACAATCATGGTCAATGGAACAACTCCCAGTGACACCTCTCGGCATAATACCTGGAGTCGAGATAACCAAAAAGCTATTATCGGTTACATTTACACTGATCGCGACTCGCAATCATTGATGAATCCGCAACTACATAGTGATCACGAGCTGCTATCTCTGACATGAACTTGGCATTTCCCAGCGGCTTTTCCTCAGCCACAAATATTACAACTCTGCATTAGCTGTCTCGAGTGGCAGAAATCAGTTTAGATGGACTCCTGATTCATTAAAAGATCTGAACCTGCGATTTGAGAATCCCACTGATATACTGTATCCAGATCTAATACATTCTGATGGCCTATTCATTGCAGCTCTGCAGATATACAAACTGCACCCTTTGCCTCTTTCTAAGCCCTACTACAGACAGACACATGTGTGTGACTCAGAGCTTCATGACAAGAAAACTGCCCTTTGTCTCTCCAGAAGAGAGCTTACCAAATTACCTTTAGCAACTAGGTTATTCTAATTGAGGCAACTTAAAACCCAATATAAGAATTGGATTAAGTCGCGGAATGCGCTCATCATTCAGGAGGGTGCCGAGCAAATGCTGCAAGCTTTAGCCTCCAAAAATGCATATCTAATTTGGGGACTATTAAACCGTGCCAATCATTCTACCCAGAATCCTTTTCAGATAAATGTGGTCTCTGAGGACATCTGAAACAAGTACTATCAAACTTTGTACGCTTCTCCGTTCATTGGTCACTGTCAGACAGTGTGCCCAAATCATAGTGATATCAACATTGGGCCTCATTACGAGTCCGGCAGTAGCTGTGCCGGTAAAACCAGCAGGCTGCCTCCGGACCATAGGGATTTACCGGCTCCAGACTTGCCCCGGTGGTCCAGTAATTCCAGAGACAGCATTCCATTACTCCCCATTCCCATGGAGTCATATAGGACTCCATGGGATTGGCGGCCGTGGAAACACCGGCACCATGCAGTAATGGTGCTGGTGTTTCTACGTCCGTCTGTGGCCGGTGGCGTTACGCCCGCCAAGTCAGACCTGTTGGGTGTAAGACCACACGGCCACAGAAGTAGTAGTTACCCGGTCTGGAAAACGGTGCTGGTACGGTTTTTCCGGCACCGTTAAATCCGGACCGGCTAACTTGTAATGAGGCACATTGTCTTTGATTTTGAAGACATTTTGCCTCATTACAAATGTGCCGATCCGGAAACAACAGTGCCGGTAAGGCTACCGGCACTGTTGTTTCCGGACCGGCACACTACAAGTTTGCCTGCCGGAGCTGCTGTGACCACCAGAGCTGACCCTGCTGGGCACAGCAGCTATGGTAGGCAAGCCATCACAGAAGCACTGGCAACATTAATGGTGCTGGTACTTCAATGGTCGCCATTACCATAGAGTGCGGAATGGGGACTTACAAATTGCCAGCGCCTGACTTCCCGGACCACCACGGTTGTAATCCCCTGGTGTTACCGGGAAGTCAGGAGCCAATAATTCATTCCAAGTCCCACGGAAACCCACCGGTAGCACTGGCAGGGTTACTGCCAGACTCGGAATGAGGCCCATTATCTTTTACATCTCTAGACTTAGCTCCTCAAGAGCCCCAGGTCCAGGTGGGCTCAGTAATGCCATACTTCAACTACATCCTGAGGCATAGACCTGAATCCTTTATAACATCTTCACTAGAGTTTTAGCGACCCATCGAATTATACCATCATGGCGCAAATCTATCATTTTACCTATTTTTTTAAAAAGGATATCTCCATCTCCCAGGGAATAACTGACCAATCACTTTGCTTGTTGTGCCAGGCAAGTTATTTGCTCGTCTAATACTCAAACACCTCAATCTTTGGATAACATCCCATATATTGCATGACCCATTTCAAACAGGCTTTGTTTCCGGGTCTGGGAACAGTGATAAATCTCCAAAACAACAATGCATTAAAAATGCATGAATGCCAGATTAAACAACCACTGCATTCATTGATTTTAAAACTGCCTTCGACTCAGTCTCCAGAGAACTGCTGAGAACGAAGCTCACAAATGCTGCCTGCTCTGCTTAGATTCAAATGCCAGTTTTGCAATTACAAACTGACAGTTATTTTCAAATACGGCTTACTCTGGATGCCATACATTCCGCCCCCTATTTCCACTTTTAGAGGCTTAAAACAAGGTTGCATTTTACCATCTGCTCTATTCAACTTTTTTATATTGGATGTGAGACACAACTTAATTGAAACCTGCTCTGACTCTCCTATGTTGGGACAACTAATTATTCCTTGGTTATTTTTTGCAGATGGCCTTGTACTTTTTGCTAAAAATCCCAAGGAGCTTCAGAATCTTCTTTTTGCACTTGAAAAATGTGTAGATACTAATCTTCTTACGATCAATTTACAGAAAACAAAAGTCTTAATTTGTGCGTCCAAATATCAAATTCGCAAATGTTACTACATCTGGTTTTATACGGCAAACGCATATAATTAGTTAATGAATACTGTTACTTGGGACTAAACACTAATTATCATGTCTCTGATCTCCCATTTCTAATTGAACTAAAACAAAAGAAGCCGGTCCTATCCTTACCCCAGAGCTTACCTATTTGTATTCTGAGGCACAAACAGGTCCTGCTCTCCCTAAATGGTTCATGTGCATGGAAAATGTGCTCTTTATACAGGAACCATCTGTTACCATCGAGATCAGGTTCCCTGTTAAATGCTCTGTCTACGTATGTGAATTCCACCGAACATTGATCCATGGTAGTTTCGAAACAGAAAATAACAAACATCATGGCGATGGCTGATATATCAAGCAAATTACTGATAACTAATCCAATCCGACCCAAACAAAAATTGTGGCAACATAACAGGATCAATACGAGAGAGACATGTATGAACCACTACTACTTTCAAACTGTAAATTTTGCCCACAAGAAATTTCATATTCCTGAATCATACCTGATTAAATTTCCAAGCTCCAAGTACAGGAATTTGTTCATGAGATTCAGATTGAACCTGTGGTCAACAAATTATGTTTTGGCAAGTCGTAGAATTATTCCTAAATCTGAGAACAAATGTACATTCTGCCCTCTCTGAAAAGAACATGAAATCTTAAAACACGTGCTTGCTTTCTGTCCGGCGCTATTAGAGAAACAAATTCATCACTTACAGCGTCATTTTCATGATTATTTTATTTTGACATGTAACATCTTATGGGACAGACTATTTAATTCTCAACGAATAAGCGTATGAATTGCAATCATCCATTTTTTGTTGTCCATAGATCTGAACTGAATTAACCTGTTTATATCGATTGCATTACGATGTATACTTTTCTTACTGATTTATTCATTCTGTTGTAAAACATGTAAACGTGATATGCTATGAGCTCTATTTAATTGTAATGAAAAGACGTTTTCTTTTATCTTTTTACATATTGAGAGGTTGATCTCTTTTTTCAACCATATCAAAAAATAGATTTACACAAAGATGTATTTCCAGGCTCAGTGCCCAATTAGTGACGTAGTATGTGCAGAGCATTTCCCCAAATACATTCAATGGCCCGCTATGATATAATTAATTATTTGGGCATTTGTCTAAATGAACTGAGGATATTTTACTCACTTTTGATGTGTCCTTTAAAGGGCCAGAAGCGTAGTGACACCAACATGAAAGCTCTTGGTTTCAGTCTGTCCTGCTTCTCCCACTTTGGTTCTGGTTTTGATAACTCTCCAGATACATCCAGGTGAAACCCCAATCAGCTTCTGTCATGTCGGACAAGCACTCTTCCTCTGCTGCTTTCCCTAAACATTTCCAACTTCCTATGTGTTAAGCTTCAAAGACCCAAGAAAGTCCATAAATGCAGCATTATTTGACACAGTAAATTTGGACTGGACAGATTGTGCAATACGTTCCCATCATGTACTCACACCTCAGAAACTTTATCTTTGCTACAATTGGCCCAATGTATTGTGCTATGTCTTAAGGAGATGTATTGAGCTATGAGTTAGCCCTCTCCTGCGGAATTATGAATACTTGAATGAAACTATGTACTTAATCTACCATTTCTCGTATGGGCCTGTCTCATTAGTGAGGCATATATATTCAGAGTTGCAAGAACATTCTGAATGCAGACACATCCTTCATGTTTCTCTCATTGCAGACATAGCACAGTTATTAGAATATGAATCATTATTAATAATTCATACATGTTAATATATACTGTGCATATATGCGTGTGATTGGCCTGCTTTGCAGCATTCAAATTGCGCCTTAGTTTTTGAATTGGGGACGGATTTCAAAAGTTAAAGCAGATAATGTATTTTATTATTTTGTCACTTTAAATGCATTTCATGCACATTATTTGTTTTGTATTTTAATATTACAGACAACTTGTGCTCAACAGATATCTTTGGAAGAAAAAGATCATTAGAACAGGGTGCTTAATGGACTGACACTAATTTTACAACAGGGCGTATTGCTCTGTTAGATCAAGGGTCAGGCTTTTGTGTGTATATTCCCATTACTAGCTCACTGCATCCATCAAGGTCCTTCCAGAGACAGAACACCCAACTAAACTTAAAAAATAGGCCCACACAAGTTCTGAATTTGGAATGTAATTATTATTCTAAAATGATTCCCAAAGAAGTATCAGTCTTGCATTAACTGAAATGTGTCCAACATTAAAATGATAACCACGGCATTATTTATACAAATATGCTTTACAGAGCCAGTTTTACAATGAGAAGAAAAAGATGTGATATTTGAGATATAGAACACATAAATATTATACTATTGCTAAACATGCCTCAATGCTCAAACCACAAAGCCTTCAGGCTATACTCTACTGATGATCCCTATTAAGGGTGAAACATGTATGCAATTGTCTGCAGCTTTGAGAACTGTGTGCCTGATCCATGGAATTTCATGCATATATCACGCAAGGGCCATGCACCGAGAAGGACAATGTGCGAGCCTGTGTGCAGAAATAAAAATGTGCACAACATGTATTCATGGAACTGTTCGCAATTCACAGCTGGAATGCTGCTGGCACGGCCGCACGCGAAACAGGAAACTGCCAGATCAGCTTCTTTTGCATGCTCCCCCAGTTGTGAATACACACACCCCTCAAACAGTGCATGGGGTCACCGTAAGCAGGCTTGCAACTCAGGGAGCCTGCGTGGAGTCCCCGTAACTGTATCCGGCACCCCAACAACATGCATATGAACATTCCTATCTCAGTTATAACTCAGGAAATGTGCGGGCAAACCCACATAAAATGTTCCTGTACCCTGCTACACAGATTATGTGCACCCCTACGTTACATTGGCACCCTGATTAAGTACACACACCCTGAAATCCAACATGCAATTCTACCTGCACGCTGAAAATCCTACATGCAAATGTACTTGTGCCAGCCTTCTGGTGGTGGAACCTATGAAGTACTTGCATGGGCATTTCCTAGCCGAGACGTGGCGTGATCAATTCCATCAATATACTTTGCGCAGGTGAGCGTGCGAGGGACTGCCTGCAGGCCATCCCTCAGAAAACCCACTTCTTCGCAAGTTAGTCCCCATTTCTGGTGTTCCGCCCCCTTCCCAGTCCTCTGCACAGGCCACACCCACCCTCTGCTCAGAGTCTCACACAAGGCCCTCCACGGCTTACACAAGCGTGCCAGGCCAGCACGAAATTCATGCAAGTCTAGGAAAAATGCTGAGTATTCAATTCCATGAAGCAACAGAGTTGCACTTGCAGATTGGGGCCAGATTGGGTGCAAGTAGCCTATTTTCTGCGCAATTAATTCTATAAACTGGCCCCTGTATACCTTGGGTTGATTAAACTATGTATAAAATAGCACTGCCCTATAAATGAAAGACCATTTTCAGGAGCAAAAGACTTGCACTTGAGCTAATTTGCATACCTACAATTCTTTGATCCTGTGGCTCTGAAGTAGAGGTCAACACCCAGTGATGGCTAAAGGGTGGTGCTGTGGCATGTGTGACTTTGCTCAAATGGCTCATTCTTCTCTCATATTTCAGATAGAATGTTTTTTATTCCAGGCCTTTGCTGGTGTTTCCTAAACATGCCCCGATGCTACAACCACCTGCTACAACCACCAAGCTGTCAGGCTATACTGGACTCGTGATCACTAACAAGGGTATAATCAGGTAAGCAGTTAAATGCAGTTTTGAGACTTGTCTGTCCTGGATTGGTTAAGCTATGTATAGAATAGCACTGCCCTGTAAAACAAAGACAATGGGCCTCATTATAATGTTGGCGGATACAGTATGAACGGTGCCGGTAAGGCACCGGCACCGTTCATACCGTACTGCCGAATTAGAAGTTCTGCTCGCGGGTGCCTGACAGCCTGCCAGGTCTGACCTGGCGGGCTGTGCGGCACCCGCGAGCATAACTCGTAATTGCACCGGCACCGTTATTAACGGTGCCGGTGCAACCATGCTCCCGACACCGCTTCTGCCCTATGGGATCGGGAGCCCGGCAATACCGCCACCCGCGAATGGGCAATTACCGACCTATTCAACTCGTAATGGGCCAGTTATTGGCCAATCGCGGGTGGCGGTGCCGGTA
The DNA here is from genome assembly GCF_040938575.1 of Ambystoma mexicanum. NCBI lineage: Eukaryota > Metazoa > Chordata > Amphibia > Caudata > Ambystomatidae > Ambystoma > Ambystoma mexicanum. The sequence continues at coordinate 1,362,186,830 of NC_090929.1, read as the reverse complement.
GCGAGTTTGGCGGTAGCCGTGCCTGTAAAACAGCCGCGGCTACCGCCAAACTCGTAATGAGGCCCAATGTTATGGAGCAAGTGACTTGCATTTGTGCTAATCTGCACACCCGCAATGCTTTGCTCATATGACTCTGTACTGGAGGTGAACTTCCTGTGATGGCTACTGGGTGATGCTGTGGCATGTCTTACTTGGCTTAAATTATATGTTCTTCTTTCATTCTTCAGTTCAAAGGTTTTTTTTTTGCAAGCTTTTTTAAACCCACCATAACTTTGCTGGTAGTTGCTAAACATGTCCCTATGCTCCAAAAACAAATACGTCGGATTACAATGTACTGATGATCCCTATTACAGGTGAAATCAGGTATCCAGTCATCTGCAGCTTTGAGAATTTTCGGTCTTGGGATGAATAAGCCATGTATAAAAGATCAGTGACCTGTAAGACCAAAGACAATGTTCTTTAGCAAAAAGTTTACTTTTGGGCTCATTTGCTGCACACTCTCAATACTTTGCGCAGGTGGCTCTGAACTGCAAGCGAATTTCCAGTGATGGCTACTGGCTGGCCATGCAGCATGTCTGACATGGCTCAAATCTTTTACTTCTTTCACGTTTCAGGTCGAAGTTTTTTTTTAAGCCGTTTAAACCCTCCATAACTTTGCTGATGCATACTAAATTCAAAAGACACACATGTTGAGGCTGCAAAGAGGGCAATGGCATGTGCTTTTGGATAGCGGTCCGACGAGAGGCAATGTGGACAAATGTTTTCTGGGAGAATGACGAACATTTGCTGAGAGGATGAGGGCAGTGTGCTGCTATCTATGGGCAGCGTTTGATTTTCTTGCAGGGTGCGAATACGTTCAAGAAGATTAAGTACATCGGTGCTCTAATGACCAAGGGCTCTCAGCACTATAACAAATTGTGAACATAATATAGAACAACATATTTCTAAATGATGTTGAGTTGAGAAGTAAGGAAATAAAGAACTATGTTTCTAGTCCAGCAGAAGTTCTAGTGAATGGGCGAATGAAATAAAGCAACGCTGCAAGTGGACTCGAAAACGATCCAGTTATTATATGGTTTTATGGTTAAAATTAACCTTTAACAAATTTGAGTTATGTATCATAGGCTTCACAGATGATATACATCAGCAAGCTGCTTTCTATAAATACAATGCGGATTGTACCCATTATATCACTCATATTTCTTGAATGTATGGGACACTACAGAGATGTGAAGTAAACACACAAATTGTGCAACATGAATAGAAATTATGACAAAACAAAAATAGGAGAGCAGTTGAACTTGAAAATGTCTGCCAAGATTAACTAAGTTACAGAAGGTACTATGGCGCTCATTACGAGTTGGACGGTATGCTGGTGGTTAATCGTGTAGAATACCGCTCAACGGAATAACCGTTACCATCACCTAATTCGACAAAATTACTGCCGGATTACAAGGGCTGTGGCAGAGTTAATCCCTATTTTTATTAGAGCCCATTGGACTGTATGGGGCATTTGTGGCAGAAATACCACTGTAGTCATTCTGGTGATTTTGCTTATTTTCATCGGCAATTGGGTGGATTCACCTCTAGCATTATGTCGGAGGTAAAACTCACCCTCCAGGCCATATTCGTAGTATGGCAGAGCGGGAAAATGGCAATAATTCCATTACTGCCCATTTTTTCCCACACCGCCATACTCAGAAGGAGCCCATAATGACCAGGAAGCCGCTGCTTTGGCTGAATTGATCAGAGAAATCCACTGACTGAAGTTTCCCCTTACTGCAGATATTTTGCCAGAAAAATCCAGCCATTTTCAATCTACAAGGAAGCCTTTAAAATGAATTACATAATGTTAATTATATGTGCATGAAATACATTTTTTCAGCACAAACCAAGGTGGGAAGCAATTGAGCGCTGTACATAGGGGACGCACCCATGGGGTTCCAAGTAGGGTGTGATATGTATGTATTTGGCACTGAGAAGCCTCAGTTTAATTACTGGCTGCATCCACAACACTCTGGGGGTAATTCATAGAATTTGGCGCACAAGTGGCACACGCGGCTGGCGCACAGTGTGCGCGTGAGGCAGTCTGTGCCAGTCGCATGCACCAAAACCCATTTCAGCGCACAGCTTATTCATGGATTTTAACATCCATAACCAGCCGTGGCGCAGAGTGGCGCAGCGACCCTGCAGCAGCGCCAGTAACACCCCCAATCCTGCCCCATGCACCAAAACATTGCACAAATCTCCTACATGGTGCAAAGGCCAGGGGACCAGCATACAGCCCCCCGAAGCATGAAAACACGTGTAAAAGTCCACACGCACCCCTTGGAATGCACGTACCGCTCTTGTGCTATAGAAAATGCACAGAAAACTCCCTGCGCACCCCTCGGAATACACATACCTCGCTCGCGCTATCGAAAACACATGTAAAAGTCCATGCCCACCCCTCGGAATACTTGTACCGCTCTCGTACTATCGAAAACTCATGGAAAACTCCCTGCGCACCCCTCGGAATACACGTACCGCAACCGCACTATCGAAAACGCATGTAAAAGTCCACGCACACCCCTCGGAATACACGTACCGCTCTCGCGCCAGCCAAAACGTGTGTAAAAGTCCACGTACACCCTCGGAATTCACATACCGCATCCCACGAAGAGCACGTACAGAGCGATGGAAACCCACGTGGGACCTTCAACCCGTTGCGAGGGAAATGCCCACGTGTGTTACTTTACACACGCGCTTACGCACTAAGGGCCTTTCCCTGCCATTTAGTGCCTGCACAACTGCCATCTGCAGGGGTCCAGTTGCAGTGACCACCCCTGCTGGAACAGAAGACTCCCGACTGAACTACCATCACTCCACAGCCCAGCCCCAGGACCCATTTGCCCACCCACACCTGCCTCGGGGGTTGCCATGTCCGACACAACACCTTCGGGCACCAGTGGCAACCCCCAGCCAGAGAGGTAGAGGGCTACCAGCTTCAGTGAAAATGAAGTTGGTATCCTGGTGGAGCAAGTTCTGGGGCATTATGATGCCCTCTTCACACCATTGCGCGCCGACTAGGAAGGATGGAAGAGGATCTGGAAGGACATAGTGGGTGCCATCAGCGCGGAGGGGGTGGCACCCCGCGACCTCAAACACGTCTAGAAGCGCTGGGAGGATTACAAGTCCAGGACCCTCAAGAAGGCTCGGTGCCTCTTGGAAGCAGAGGATGCAGTTTGGCGCCGGGGCTAGCTTACCAACCAGCAGATGAGGGTTCTGGAGCGCAATTGCCTAGTATTCACCACCAGATCCTCAGGATGCAGGCCTGTCTGGAGTGAAGCGGTAAATGGTCATGCACTTATGTTTAAAAAAGGGCATGTTGCAGTGTGCTGGTAGTTAGCTACTTGGCTGCATGTGTGAAATGGGTCATGTTTGGATGTGTGTGTGCAGGGACATGATGGGACCACATGTGAGTCCAGTCAGGCGTGACCCACATGGATGGTGCATGTGTAACAATTCATCATGCGGAGCAGCATGCGGAACGCACACATGTATGCATGCCTTTGTCTGTAATTTGACATGTTTGGGGTGTGTGAGATGTGTGCTGTTGTCATGGACATGCATGATGTACATGTCTGTGTGTTTGAGTAGTGTGTGCACCATGGATGCATGACACATGTTGGTGACGATGTGTTGATTCACTGATACAGCCTAGTCATCCCTGTATCCACTGTGTCTGGGGGTATACCGGGCCAAATGCATGACCCTCCGGTGACGCGTGTGCATGTGACCTGCATGTCCCATGGTGCATGTGAGAATCAGCCCACCATTGGATGCAGCTACGGTGCCTTGGATATGGATGCCAATGTATGTTGCATGTGCCATGCCTGTTCCTGCATGTGTGTTGCCTGCACTGACCCATGTGTTGTGGAGGGATATGATGGAAGTGACGTATGACAGTGCCACTCATGTGCCATTGCTTTGTGTCTAGGGAACTATAGTTCAGTACCCTGATGCTTGTGTTCAATGTCTGCCATTACACAGCGGCGAGTGAAGAAGAGGGTGGATACAGCGCTGTGGAGGAAAGCGGCAGGGATGCCTCCACTGGCTGGCGACACAAGGCCCAGTCACCCTCCCAGGAAATACAATCATCTGGGAGTGAGGGGACTGGTGCCGCGTCTGCCACTACGGCTGCAGCGGAAGGGGCAATGAGCCCCCGCAGGGGCCTGCAATGGCGGAAGACAGTGCAGAGCCATCCAGGCTGGTGGTGGGCATAGAGGAGGAGGAGGCTGCTACAGAGCCGCACATGGGGCCTGGTGGGGGTGGTACCTCTGATGCAAGTGGTGCAGTCCAGGGGCAGGGGCAGGAGACAGCACAGGTTGCCGCAGAGGTGCCTGTGCATGTCTCTGTCCCTGACACTGTGACTGCATCACCATGCACCAGCAGGGATGCACGTCCCAGGTCCATCCGCAGGTAGGGGGAGGTCCATGTCATCTGGCACTCCTCTACCTGTGGAGGAGGGGACCCGTGACCAGACGGAGTCCATCATGATTGGTGTCGCGTTGCGCACATGTGACATTCGTGATGACGTGCGTGGTTCCCGGGGGGACCAAGCACGTCATCACGAAGAGCTGTGTGCCAACATGGTCCAGATGGGAGGGTCCATGGTCGGGGGTTTCCTCCATGTGTCGGCCACACTTGCAGCCCTCTCCTCCTCTGTGCACACTATACGCCAGTCGTTCTCCGTGCCGTCTTCTGACCCAGATGCCACCAGGGCCCCCTGTGGATCTGTCCTAACCAATGCAGCCAGCCTGACCCACATGGATAGTGACCATAGTGAGCCGTGCCTCCTCTGCCCGCCACCGCTCTGCATCTGTCCGCTGGCCCAACCGCTGCCATACGGAAGACACTCCCAATCCAGGGTCCTCCTTCCCTCTGGCCCATCCCTGCCACAGTCGGGAGTCGGATGTCCAGCAGGGGTGGACACCCCACCAACTGGACCCCAGCGGATGGAGGATGTGCCGGCATCATCAGGCAGGGCATGTGCACGACGGCGCCGGTGGATTCCATCATCCCGGATGCCGTTGTGCTGGCAGAGGCAGTTGCATCGGAGGCAGCGGCAGGCTCAGCGTGGGAGGCATCATGGCTTGGGGCCATCAACATCAGAGGGGCAGGCATCGGCCAGAGGGAAGGAGGACCCTGGATTGGGAGTGTCTTCCGTATGGCAGCGGTTGGGCCAGCGGACAGATGCAGAGCGGTGGCGGGCAGAGGAGGCACGGCTCACTATGGTCAGGGTGGAGAACTCCATGCGCAGGGTATTGAGGCGGGCTGAGTGCCTTGAGGCAGGCTCGCAGGGAGTTGGAACAGGACATGACTTCATCCCTGCAAGACCTCGAGGCCAGGGAAGAGGCCCACCTCCGGGACATCGACGTGGAGTTCGATGATGCCCTGGCCCCAAACATCAACGAGTGAGCCATAGGACTTGCCCGCCACCATTGTACACAGTTCATTAGTGTTAGGTTTCCTTTGTTTTAACTTTTATTTTGGAGTTCGTGGACATTGCTCCACTTCGTGTACATAGTTCATTAGTCATAGGACTTTTTTTTAGGTTTCCTTTTGTTTGTGGATCATGACCATTTGGACTTCCATTGTCTATAGTTACAGACTTGTACATACTTTGTTTTAAATGTTACCATGGATCAATGGTTTTCTTTAATTTGGATTATGTTTTTCTAATCAACATTGGCAATGGACCACTTTTTAATCCAACATGACATATTTCATTTTTCCTTCATTGGATCTACATTTTCTCTTTTTTTTATTTCTCTCATTGGACATTGTTTTTCAAGTTTAATTTCTTCAATGTCAGTTCATAATGTTGTAATACATTTTAGCTAACTTCAAGATTGGTGTTGTGTTCTATCATTGGTTTTGTGCATGTCTCAATGAACATTGCCTCAGTCATGTGTTGCCACTGTGTGGCTCCGTTGTGCATTCCTGCATGGGCATGGTGGTCCATTTAAGGCTGTCATTGCATGGGTAATTTGGGAGTGGGTTCTGTGGATGGTTGCATGCTTGTACTGGGGGGAAGGGGCGAAAGGGGTTGACATTAGGGACATGGGTCTGTTTTGTCAGGACATGTTGTTTGGTGGGCCATGTGTCGGGGGCCTGCTGGCAGGTGCCCGTCAATGGTGGGTGGGTGTTTGGGTGGGGTACATGAGTCGGGCCTGCTGCCAGGTGCCTGTCACTGCTGGGGGGTGGCCGGGTGGGGGACATGAGACGGGGCCATGAATACATGTCCCTCAGACCCACACAATGGTGACAGATGACTGTGACAAACCACATTGTGACATGCACAAAACAAATGAGAGATGACCACACAAGTAAAGTATAGAAAAAAAGTGTATTGAAGAATAAACCAAAGCAGACAATAATAAAAAAGAAATATTCCAAGTCCAGAAGTACAAAAAAGGAAATAAAAAATGTATGCTGTAACCAATAAAATCCAAAGTAAAATGGCTCCAATGAGTCTGTCCATCAAACAAAAATCAGAGTTCCAAAAAAGAAAAGTATTCCACCATGGGTCCAAGAAAAAGAAATCCAGGTCCAAAACTATTTACAAATGAACATCCAAGGGTCCATGATCCCAACAATCCAAAGGAAACCTAACCTAAATCCTACCTAATAAATAACTATATAGAAAAAGGTGGGGCATAGTCCATGTACCCAAAGGAAAAAAAAAATAGAAAGGAAACTTACACCTACAGCACTATTTACAAAGGCGGCGGGCAAGTCCAACGGCTCACTTGTTGATGTTCCGGGCCAGGGCATCATCGAACTCCTGTTCAACGTCCCGGAGGCGGGCCTGTTCCCTGGCCCCGAGGTCTCGCAGGGATGCAGCCATGGCCTCCTCCAACTCCCTGTGAGTTGCCTCGAGGCACTCAGCCCGCCTCAATGCCCTGCGCATGGAGTTCTCCACCCTGACCATAGCGAGCCGTGCCTCTTCTGCCCGCCGCTGCTCCGCATCTATTTGCCGGCCCAACCGCTGCCACACGGAAGACACTCCCAATCCAGGGTCCTCCTGCCCTCCGGCCGATGCCAGCCCCTCTGATGTTGATGGCCCCGAGCCATCATCGCTCCCACGCTGAGCCTGTTGCTGCCATGCATGTGCCCTGCCTGTTGATGCCTGCATGTCCTCCTCCTGCTGGGGTCCAGTTGTTGTGGTGGCCACCCCTGCTGGACCTCTGACTCCTGACTGTGGCAGGGATGTGTCCTCCACCAGCCTGGCCACTGGGTCAGGGGCTGCTCCACAAGGTGCCGAGATGATACTTGGGCAGGAAGATGGCACAGAGGATGACTGGCGCATAGGGGGTTCAGTTGAGGAGGGGGTCGGTAGAAGGCCCAGCACATGGAGGAGCACAGCACTGGTGACCCGTCCTAGTTGGTCGACGCAGTCAATGAGGCATCCGGATTAACTTGCAGTGTCCTCACCAGAACCCTGCACGTCATCCCGAATGCCATATTGACGCAACGCCACCCCAGCCAGGACAGGCTCAACATGGTCCCGGATTGCCACATCCGCAGGGAGAGGAAGGCCAGTTGTTGTGTGCGCATCCCCTTCCTGAAAACGGGTCTGGATGAAGGCATCCCTGCTGGTGCCGGATGATGCAGTCACAGGATCGGGGACAGGATTACACACGGGCACCTCTGCGGTGGCCTATGCTGCCTACTGTCCCTGTCCCTGGACTGCACCACTAGCACCAGTGGAATCCCCCCTCCAGACCCTGTGCGTGGGCCTTCCACGGCCTCCTCCTCAACCAAACCCCCCACCAACCAGGATGACTCTGTGCCATCTTCCTCCATAGGCCCCTGTGGGGTCTCAGCTGCCCCTTCTGCTGCCGACCTCTGCCTTTTGAACCTACCCTCCACAGCTGCGGCCACGGACGCGGCACCAGACTGCTCACTCCCCGACGAGATGACAACATGGGAGGGGAGCTGGGCCTTGCGTCTCCGGCTGGTGGTGGGATCCCTGCCGCTATGCTCCACAGCACTGTCTCCGCCCTCTTCATCAGTTGACGCTGCAGACAGGGAGAGAGAGAACACAGGCATCAGGGCACTGTACAAATGTCTGATACACACATGACAGTTGCACATGAGTGGCAGTGTCAAACTTCACACATGGCATCACACTCCCCAACACACATTTCATTTGAACCCACACACATGCGCAAATCAACAGGAATGTTGCAACAGACAGCACCATCCATACGCATATAACAGTATGAGCATCCGAAGGTTAGCCTGATGCAACACGGGGAGTGCCGAACACATGCACACACGCCACCAGACATACACGCATGTGTAAATCTCCACCACCTGTCGAAGTGAAATCATCGCCATCCATGTCACATCTGCCAATCAGACTCCTACATGTCGGTGTCACATGAATCCATGGTGTATCACAGTGGCACACATGTCAAATACACACACCCGCACCTGTACATTGTGCACATACATGAAGGCGGAACCAGCATCTATATGTCACAACCATGCCACAGTACATACACAGAAATGTATACATGTCTGCACCCACACATACATTTGGGCATCATGCATTTGAACACATACACCATTGATGTGCCTCACACATGACTGGACTCATGCGGCAGGCTCATGCCCCTGTACATACACATCTATACATTGGCCTTTCAAGACATATGTCCAACCTGCACACTCCTGGCACACCTCAACATGCACTGCGTCCAATCAGTACGCATGGACACTTACCGCTCGACTCCAGACGGGTCAGCCACTGAAGGACCTGGAGGTGGAGCGCTGGGTGTATGCGTTCGAGGACCCTCATCTGAATGTTGGTAAAGCGGACCTGGCACCCCTCTGCATGCGCTGCCTTCAAGAGGCACCGGGCCTTGCGAGGGTCCTGGACCTGAAGTCCTCCCAGTGCTTCTGGACGTGCTGCATGTCGCGGGCTGCCAGCCCCTCCACGTTAATGGCATCCACGATTTCCTTCCAGATCCTCTTCCATCCTTCATTGTCAGCGCGTGAACTTCCAAGAGGGCATCATAATGCCCCAGGACTTGCTCCACCAGGATGCCAACTTTATTGGCAGTGAAGCTGGCAGCCCTCTGCCTCTCTGCTGGGGGGTTGCCACTGGTGCCAGATGGTGTTGTGTCGGACATGGCAACCCCCGAGACAGGTGTGGGTGGGCAACTGGGTCCCGGGGCTGGACTGTGGAGCGTTGGAATACCAGTCGGGAGTCTTCTGTTCCAGCAGGGGTGGTCACAGCAACTGGACCCCTGCAGATGGCTGATGTGCAGGCACCAAATAGCAGGGCATGTGGCCAGCAGGCAGGCAGGCAGGTGGGAGCGTGCTCAGGGCTCTGGGGGGTAGGGAAATGGCCTTCTGGCAGGGGCGTGGTCTTCCGTGTGTTGTCACATGGCCAGCTTGATATGGAGTGATTTGGCATGTGAAAAAACTGCACATCAGCGTGTAATTCGAGGAAAGGTCCTTGGTGCGTAAGTGTGTATGTGACACACACGGGCATTTCCCTCAGCATGGGTGCATCCGCACGTGCAAAAAAATCACATCCGGGTGTGAATGCATGTAATTCGAGGAAAGGGCCTAAGCACGTAAGCACCTATGTGATGTTACACGTGCGGGTGTTGCTCTCTGCACGGGTTAAAGGTGAGCGCGGGCCAGAAAAACACTGTACGTGCTGTTCGTGGAGACCGACTCTGCTGGAATCACACGGGATTACTTCACAGCGTCTGAAGTCCATACCTCTTCTTTTGGTGGGTAGTTGCCTACGCATACAAGCGCAAGTGTGTTTTCTTTTTTTTCCACGCAAGGCAGACGGCGAGTCGCATTGGCTTTTTTCCCACTCTGGTTCCCCCTGTGCATGTGTACCGTTTAGAGGTCATTGTAGCCCGTGTGTTCCACGCGTATGTGTTTTTTGTGTTCCTGGGTGCCACACCATACTGCTGGAGGTAATATTCATGCACATGGGCTACCGGGGTGGCGTGCACCAATTCTTTTTTTTCAAGTTTCCTGAGCTTGAAATTCTTTTTATTTTTTATTTTTTATTTTTTGATTTTTTGATTTTTTTCTTTTCTTTTTTGGGGTGCCTGAGCGTTGCGTGACCTGTCATTTCTCCCCAGAGGTCACAGACAGCCTTGCAGGGGCACTGGGGTAGCTATTCCATCAAGTACCCTGCCCCCTTCTAGCCAATTTCACAGGACAATTGTTGAGTGAACCTCCCACAGCCCATTTTCCATCGGTGCCATGGTTGGGAGGCCACCAAAGGCTAAGGGCGGCAAAGCTGGGCATCCTCCCAGGGCTGGACGTGGTGAGGCACGTGGGCACGGAGACCAGGGAGGACAGGGAGTCCAGGGTGGCCAGGGTGACTACACGGGTAGAAGAGGCAGGGGTTCCCCTATGGGACGGGATGCCCAGCCACGTGCTGGTGCAGACATGCCACCACCCCCTGTGGTTCCTGGTGATGCAGCTGGTGCATCACAACCTGGTCCCCATATAACCCAACAGCAAATTACATCTGCTGTCACAGGCCCACTGGTGGTGGGAGCTGCAGGTGCAGCTGTGGCTACTTCCACCCGGGTTCTGGGTCAGGCAGCGCATGTTGCGTTGTGTGATGAGGACTCCCAGGATGATTTCCATCTTGTCAGCAGGTTGGGGTCATGTGTGTCCACTGTGGCTATGACTGTGGCACACGTATCTGGGGTAGTTATGACATCTGCTGCCCCAAGCAGCTGGGTGGTGGTAATTGCATGTGCAGATGCAGCCAACACCACCCTGGCAGTGAGTCAGACCCAAGCCAGACCTTCTGTCCTCATACCAACACCCACTGCCTTGGTCCAGTGCCACTGCCCCCACTGATCAGGGCCACATTGCCCACTCAGGGTCAGTACCACCGGCCAAAAGGAGGAAGCATTCTCCTGCACAAGAGGCTGGGACCCCAGACACAGCTCCTGCCTCCAGCATGTCTAGGAAGAAGCCTTTCTGCAATCAGGAACTGGACTTCCTTGTGGGCTACGTGTCGGAACACCAACACAATATGCTAGTGGGCCCACAGTGCCATACAACACATCACCAGTGTTGGGTCCACAGGCAGCATGTTGCGGATGGTGTGACATCCATGGGATTCCTGGTGCGCAGAGCTCAGGACTGCTACAAGCGCTGGAATGACCTCAGACACAGTGCTAAGCAAAAGCGTGCCCCAATTACTCCATGTCTCTGGTGACTGGTGGTGGGCCACCACCAGAGGAGGATGAACTCACTCAGCATGAGGAGATCGCTTCAGAGTTCATCCCGGAGAAACAAATCCATGGAGTGGGAGAGAGGATGAATTATGATACATCATCTGGTGAGTATTGATGCATGTAACTCAATGACATGTGTGTTTGGCATGTGTGACCCACCCAGCTACAAGTTGGCTGTTTCCTATCTTCAATCTCCCTCTCCACCTGTGTTGTTCACCAGGGGTCTGACCTTTGGGCCTCAATTCACAAAGAGCACCTGGCAGCTCTTGACTACTGCATTATCATTCCGGTGCTATGCTGATGACAACCAACTCATTTCCTGGCTGCCCTTGGCCATCTCTTGTCCCTCCCTTATTTACGTACATTTTGATGTTGTAAGTTGAGGGGCTACACATGCACTGCAACACACACACCCAATTCTGTTAAGTTAAGCCTTTAAATGTGCAATCATGATGGTGCTATGTGATGATGACCTCACATGTATGTACCCATGTCCCTCCCATCACAGTATGGAAATGCACAGTATGGAAATGCACTAGCATTTCCGATAGCCTCATTGCCATTTGCTTTTTCTGTACTACCAACGGTCTCTGTCTGAATGCCAGCAAGACTGACATCCTCCTCATCGATGCACTTTTTCCATCCTTTGCCATCAATCTCTGGCCAGCCCCACTTGGCCCTCCTCCTGCCTCCACCTGCAAGGCCAAGAACCTCTGGGTCACCTTTGACTCAACACATCCCTTTTACACACACATTTGTGATGTATCTTGGAATGGATTAACTTCTTGCTCTGCCACCTCAAGGGTACTGTGCCCTCCATAACTTTCTCCTACATGCTCACAGTCTGTCAAGCTCTGGTTCATTCAAGGTTGGGGTACTGTGACAGTCTCATTCAATATTCGACCTGCCTCCACCCTCCACCCTCCACCACTAATCCGGTACAGGACTGCAAGACTTGTCCTTGGCCTCAAGCCCTGGGATCCCATCTTTCCATTTTGATGTTGTAAGTTGAGGGGCTACACATGCACTGCAACACACACACCCTCTTCTGTGCCAAGTTAAGCCTTTCAACATGCAATCATGATGGTGCTGTGTGATGTTGACCTCACATGTATGTACCCATGTCCCTCCCATCACAGTACGGAACTGCACTAGCGTAGGTGCCTCCTATGACACATGTGCTGTGTGTAGTTGATTGTAGTTGGTTGCTGCACATGAAAAGCATGTTACACGTATCATGGTGTGTTTGGTTACATTTCTAGCTGTGTCTATCTGTATGGTAACACATGCTTATGCTAGGTGCTGACTATTTGTTACCATCTCTCATTTTGGCATTGGATGTATGCCCTCTAGAGGTTGTGTGTGATGGAGGTGATGTGCAACCTGCAATACATGTGTTGCATTCACATTTTGCACACATCCTTTACTGCTTTTGGGATGGCCCTGCATTGCAATGCTACTGGATGCATGTTGGAGTTTGATTTGCCTATGACATGGCTGTTTCATTATTTGTCTGTCAATGTTGTGAACTGTATGTGTGTGGAATGTGCTACTGATGTGCGTGTTCTTGTTTCTCTTTTTTATGTTGCAGGTGATGATGCACTGGCAGCAGAGGATGAAGATGTCATCCCAGACACGGTGGTCAGTTCACATGACCAACCAGGCACCAGTGGTGATCGTGGGGTGGCAGCCCATAAGAACCCACAGGTGCTCCAGGCCATTGCGTCCAGAGCTGACTCTGAGTCAGGCTCTAATGTATCTTCTGACCACTATGTTGAGCCGGATCTGCATCATGACGTGTCATCGCCGGTAGGTGATCCTGTGTTGGATGGTCTTCTGTCTGTAACACCTGCAGTAGGCGGCCAGGCAGGGTTGGAATGTCCTCCTGTGGTGGTTACGGGTGCACAGTCACACTCGACACCAGTTGGCCATGTTCCTGGGGCGTCAGGTCGACGGAGGGATGCAGTGCTGCAGCTGGAGGCAGCACCAACCTAGCAAGGACCACGGCTCCTTGGGCCCAGCAGGTGTGGTGTCCGGCGACGTGGTGGCCGTGTGCCACCGGAGTCAACTAAGTGGGAAAATTCCATGATTGCCATAGCACAGCAACAGGGGGGAGCAGTTGAGATGATTGCTCAAGGTATGGAAAGTGTGGCCCATTCCATCCTCCCCTCTGTTAGGCAAATGGTGCTCCATCAGCGGGCTATGCAGTCCACGTACCGCTCACTCAGGCTGGGCATGATGGCATATGACAGGGTGCGCCAGGCTGAAATGGTGGCGTGCATGAAACACTTAATGCTCAAGCAGAGGGACACCGTGAGGCCCTGAGGGTGGAACAACAAGCCCTCCGATCTACTCTAGCTGACCTCATGATGGATCACAGTAGGCAGACAGAAGACAGGTTTGAACAGCTTGAAAGAACCATCTCGGCTGAACTCCGTGCAAGCCGGGAGTCACTCCGTTTGTCATGTGAGGCCATGCAAGCAGAACTCCGTCTCACCTGTCAGTCTCTGCAGGAGGAAGCATGTGTGACACGTGAGGTAATGCATGCTGACCTCAGTCTCATTGCACGCCAGGACCTGGCTTACCAGACCCCCATACTTGTTGCTATTGAGGGGCAAGGTGTGGCTAGGCGTTGTGAGTCAACTGCACCACCTCCACCTTCTGATTCAGATCCAGAGTGTGACAATGACAACCTATCTCCCACATAGGTCGGGCTGTGCAGGTGCTGAGCCCAGTGAGGTTTTTTTTTTTTACCTAGACATCTACACATGTGGGGCTAGAGGTGCACCCTGTACCTCCCCCCTCCTGGGTGCCCTCCCCACCCCCGGGTTCCTGTAAAAAAAAAATGTCAGCAGTTTTTATTCTGATCATATTTTTGATTTTTCATCCAAATTGTATGGTTTTTGGTAAGTTTGTTATCTTTTCATTTTCATTTTTCATTTTATTTAATGTTTCTGTTATTTTGTTGTTCTTTTTCAAGATTTCACTTCGCTTTTTATTTGTTATGTTTTTTTTCTGGTTTTCTTCTATTTTATTGATTTTGCTTTTGTTTCTTTCATTACTATTTTCATTTTTTATTTCAATTGATTATTTGATTTTATTTGTATTTTCTTTAGAATTCTTTTTTTTCAATTTTATTTTGTCTATTGTGCATACATGTGACAGTGTGGTGATTTGTGGCATCGGAAGGCATCCACTGTATGTTCCTGCTGGGCCAATTCAGGCTTGTTTTGGGTATGTGTTTTGCTTGAGGTCCTGACACATATGCTACTCCTGCTTCCCTTTTCCATGGGCTTGCAAGGATGGCTCGGTGTAACAGCATATCACACATGGGCATTGGGCTTCCATCATATCTGTAGCCAGCCTGCAGTTTTACTTGTGTGTACACCCATATTGGGTATTCCAGATGGGTTCTTCAATGCATGTCTGCAATTCAATTTTGTGAGTATTAAGCTGACTCTGCATTTCATCATGTTGCTTGAGATGGTTGTTATATATTGAATGTTTATGTTGATGCACTTCCTGCTGTAGCTCGTACCATACACCCTTTGGCTGCATACAACACACTGATGGTGGCAGGGGTCCATGGACTGAGAATGTTGAATTGGGACAGTTTTCCCACAGTGATTTTGATATGCCACATGAAGGCTGCACGCTGCGTTACCCCTGTCACCACGCATTTCAACAAACACCCATTCCTTGCTAGCACCACTTTGGACATTTCCCAGCCCTGGCTGGTGTTTGGATGTGACATCTGAGTTATGACTACATTGTTTGTCATTTAAATTTTCAGTTTATGTCCTGGACCTGCTCCCCCCTCCCACTGTTTGCACTTGGCCCTTGTGACAATCCGGCCAACCAGGATGCTTGAGCCTGCCACCACTATCAAAATCCCACTAAGGTGGCCCTGTCTAGACCTGTCCACATGCCTTCTCAATCACTTGAATACCCCGTCTCCCCTACCCCTGTCAGTGTCCCTCTGTCTACCCCCCTTCATCATCACATCCCCTACTCTCCTGCACTGTCAGGTTTCCCTCTGCACCCTGTGTGTGCTTTCTTTCACCATCTTCCCCATTGGTTATTTTGAGCTTGGCCCCCTCCTCCCTTCTCTCCTCCCTCTCCCTCTCCAGCACCCTTTGGCATTCTCCTTGTACTCTGGCTGTCATTTTCAACCACTAGCCCAATTGCCATTGACCATGGTGATACGTAGCCGCTTGTTCTTTCCAGACATTTTCCCTTCTGCCTCCGTCCTTCCACACCCCACCTTCACCATTTTATGTATTATTTTGACAGTTAATTTGATCATTAGTCCATCCACCACTGATTACAGTTCATCTCTTCCCCCTTTCCCTTCTGTCTTTCTTCTCCGCCTCCCCAGCACTATGTTGATTCTTTGTAGACCTACCACAGTTTGTCACTTGTTTTGTTACTCTCCTCACCTCTTCCCTCCTCTTCCGTCACTCCCCTCCTTATGTGACTCCTGCACTGCAACTATTCCCGTCAGGCATAGGATTGTTGATGCTAGTTATGTCACCCTACATTCCCTCCCTAGGCTCTCCCTTATTGGTCCAGGCAATTGTAATATGTACTTTGCTTTTCCAGTTCATTTTCACATTGTGGACTGTTTGAAGGGCATGTAGGAATGTACTGTTCTTCTCCCTCATTCACTCCCTCATTGATGTGCTTTGATGAAGTTTGTGTGTTGTTAATTTAATCGATTTCTATGAATCAGTGATGGGTCACTGTCTGCCATTGCAGATGTGGTGTACTCTGTACATTATATGTTCTGCTGGTCAGTGGCTGATGCAATGTAATGATTTATTTTGACGTGTCAGGGGATGGGTGTGGTTTGAGACACAGTGGGACCTTGGTGTTGTGTTCATATGTGCTGTGTACGGGACACTGGCATTCACTTCATTTCACATGCATGTATTCTAGACATGTCTATATGGACGAATACACTTAGGCAACACCCCCCCCAACTACATTGCACCCAGATTGCCTTCTCATGCATGCTGTGATATTTGTTTGTATGCCATTTTTTGAAATGATGCAGAAGGGTTTTCACCAATGTAATGCACACTCACTGTGCTGTCCAGTGTGCGGTGTTTGATATGGCCATTTGCTATTGTCCAGTGTGCATGGCAAAAGGTATTCAGACTTTTGTTGCTTGAACGACTGGTGGCATGCATTTGTGGCATCGTTTTCAGGGTGTGAGGTTTTGGTCACTCCTTTCTTCCGATTCCATATGAGGTATAATTGTGTGGTGACTATTTACATTTCTCACATGGCACTTCATGACTATTTTGTCAAATGTTGTGCTTATGGTTGGATGTTTTCACGTTGTATGCCATGGTATGGTGTGGCAGTCAGGGCTGAGGAGTGTTGGGAGGGTTTGGGTGGCATGCCAGTCCTTTCATGCCCTGTTTAGCAAGGGGGTGTGGGAGGGGAAATGCCTTGAATGTGTTCCCTTTGGTCACATGGGATTGGTTGTGTTTAAGTAGCTAGGGATGCACACAATGTGGCACTTCCGTAGACACATTCTCAGGGTGGTAAGGTAGTGACAGTTAACTCTCCCTTTGTCATCATCGATTGTGACCTGGTATGTGCGAGGCCTGTGTGCACTCCGCAGGGGTTGGAGTTTAGGTGAAAAATGTGGCCACAAGCTGGGTACGGGCTGCCTCGCCACATGCCCTTTCCCCTCCCATATGCAGTGGCCGTGCATGTGGTTGGGGATGTGGGGGCACCACCATGGCCACCGGTAGGCCATGCCGTGTTGCAACAATGATCCTGCACACTACTGGGGGTGCATATAGTAGCTGTCCACCAGAGCGATCAAGGGAGCGAAAGCGTGACTTGGGCACTCCTAATGTGCACTCCACTATGCCCTGGTTGCAATATGGGCTGCGTTGTATCTTACCTGGGGTGCTGAGGCAGGGTTCAGTATGGGCGTCATCATGTAGGTGCTCAGAGGGTAGGCACTGTCCCCTGGTAAGGTGATAATAGTTGTCATTAGTGGGGCTTTTGTATTTGTCTGTGTGTGACATGTATGCATGTGCACAGGCATTTGTACTCACCTAGGAGCCATGTGTCGCCATGCTTCCCAGCTTCCAGGGCCCGGCTCAGGGTGGATATTCTGAATATGAAACTATCATGGGTGGACCCAGGGAAGTTTGAATATACAGAGGTGATGATTCCCTTGGCATCGCATACCACCTGCACATTGATGGAATGCCAGTGCTTGCGGTTTCGATAGATGTGCTCAGTGGCCCTAGGTGGACTTAGGGCCACATGGGTGCAATCTATGGCACCGAGCACTTTGGGGAAGTGTGCCACCCTGTAGAAGTCCAAGACCACGGCCTGCCTTTCTGCGGGTGTTCTGGGCATGTATATGTGCCTGCGGACTGAGGGGCACGCAGTGATGATTGCCAACACCTGGTGTAGGCAGCGCGACTGCGTGGCCTGTGAGACAACCCCCCACTATGGCAGTTGTCTGCTGAAATGACCCAGTGGCCAAAAAATGCAGTACATTGAGCACCTTCTCCAAGGGGCTCAATGCTTGGGAGTACAGGGTGGGTGATGTGAGTTCATCCTCCCACTTCCTGACCAGCTCTAGGATGATATGAGGTGGAAACGTATACCAACCATAGACCTGGTCATCAGGCATCCCAAAAAGGCTGGTCCTGGGCAAAAAAAATGCGGGGCCTGGCTATTCTCCTCCTCCTGCGGTGTCCCACGATCACTGCTGCAAGGAACGGGACATTCATCGTAGCTGTATATGCTTGTTTGTTGTTTGTGTGCACTTTTATGCTGCGCGAGGGCGCTTCCGCCTGCTTTCGTGTGGCGGACGTAATTGTGTGTGTTCGTGTGTTTTGACGTGCGTGGGTTTTTCCTATTCGATTCCATGAATACCTGTAGTTCGCGTGCGTGTGGGCATTCCGTGCACTTCCCAGCGGTACTTCCCCAGTTACGCCCTCATTTTCACACGTTGTTCCCGATTCTGCCTGTTCCACCCCTTGTTCCGCCCCCTTTTCGATGTGTGTGCTGACGTTGTGTGCTTTCGCTGTGCGCATCGCGCACCGTGTTCGGGATGTGGAAATGATGTGTGCGCCGGTGTGCGCCATGCGCGGATTTGGCGCACATCCCGGAAATTACACGCGCAGGGCCTTCCATGAATCGCATGCGAGCAATTGGCACGCGTGCGCTGGCTTTATCACGCTTGCGCCTGCGTGTCACTGATTTCGGCGCTCATTTATTCCATGAATTACCCCCTCTGTTTTGCCTGTAAACGGTAATGGTTTGCCAGACTTTGCTCCTAGACAATTGATTATTTACGCGGTCATGGGGGTACCAAAGCGTTGACTTGTTCCTTTACACCAATAACTGTACATGCCATAAACAGAGGACTTTGTCATTAGCATTTGCAAGGGAAGTGCGGCATGTAAGCACAAAGGTACTCTAAGATAACAAATGGCCTGCTCTACTTCCTGGAAAGACACGAGCAAATGTATATGCATTGC
Source organism: Ambystoma mexicanum (assembly GCF_040938575.1). Lineage (NCBI taxonomy): Eukaryota > Metazoa > Chordata > Amphibia > Caudata > Ambystomatidae > Ambystoma > Ambystoma mexicanum. The sequence continues at coordinate 1,362,168,028 of NC_090929.1, read as the reverse complement.
AACACGCTGAAAGGGAGTGCCATGGAGAGCTCATAACATCACAAAAACCATATTATGAAGCGGTGAGATGTTATGGGGTACGTCAAATAGCAACCAATTATGGATAGTAATATTGTTCTCACATTGTGCGGAGTACCGTACAAAACAAATGTAGTTAATTTAGCTTCTAGCCCTCCCCCTGTTTATCTGATAAGAATAGTTGCCGGTTAAGTCGAATAGTCTGGACCACACTGAGGTTCCTTGAATGTACAAAGTCCAAGTGTCTTGTGAAGGAGAGTTCTGATGCGCCATTCATGTTCAGCTCTCTGAGGAGTAATCCTTGTCCTCTGGAAATCGAAAGAGGCTTTGCTAATGTAAGGCCGGGGATGTCCGAGTACAAAGAAAATCCCACTTTAATGCGCTGGACCTCTGCCCCGCTCTTTGCTTTGTTCCCTTGTTAAAGCGGCTTAATGCAGTTCCTCTGCCATTGAATTCCTTTAATAAATGGCAGCACCGGCTAACGTCGACGTAAATGACTGCTTTAAACGTCTATTACTCGGGGCTTACATCAGCTGGAAAGGTCACGAGCAAATTATGACCATGAAATAGTGCATGCCTGAGCAAAGTACGGCTGTTCATTGCACTTGCATCAATCATTGAAAGTGAAGCAGTCGGCAGCACGTTGCGATTTCGAACAGTGTATTAAAGTACAGTGTGTGGCCATGTATTCTTTTCAGATAAAGCACTTCCTCCTTTTGAGAAATAAGGCACGTCATGGTTCAAGGAGGTCCATTCACAGGACTGTTCCCTCCCAGCTAGAAATTACCCATATGCAGTGCAGAACACATTGGCTAATGTTTTTCAGAATTCTAGAAAAACGAACACTACATTTTCACCATTTTTTTTATTTATTCAGGTTTTTGTCGAATTATCCATGTCTTTTTTCAGACATTTCAAAGACAGATGGCGTCTCAAAGAAAGTGTGTGCCTCATGTACAACAACCAACGTGATTTCCTGATCAACTGAAAGGGGATTTCGTCTGGAGTGTGCATAAAAGCCACTGCCAGAGTAATCTTCAATCAACGGGTCACCATACTCAGCAGGGAAGATGGGTGTGGCTTGGAAGGCTCTGCTTTATTTGCCTGATCTGCAAAACCTAGCATTACTCAGGGGGTTAACTACCATTGCAGATGCCATACTAAGAATGCAGGTGACATTGGGCCCACACTTAGGCTGTTGGATGTGTGTGTGGGATAGGGGCTAGGAGACAACCAGCCACACAGCAAATGATCATGGCACTGCACACCCAGTAAATGCTCATGGAACTTTAAAGTTATTTGTCAATATTTCTCTGCATCATACAGTGCTTGCAGAAGCACATGCACCCAAAGCAAACTGGAGCTCCACTCCACCACATTGTAACTGTATTATTGTTGCTGTATTTGTTCTTAGTTGGGAGCTTGAGGCTGAGCACACAACAGCTCTCCTCCTAGAGATGAAATCATCAGGTAAGGTCAACCAGAGATGGATTTCGATGTCATGCATGCACACCAGGACAGCATCAGTTAATGGTTGCTCAGATGCTGAACTGAGGACCATGAACAAATAGCCAGGAATTGAAGAACCACAAATTACTTGGTGGACTAACACCTGCAACAATTAAGTAGCCTTTTATCGTTTCACAAAATGAAATTAAAATACATGCTTGCAATGCAAGAAGAAACATCTACAATTAACCTATCTTTTGGAGATCATAGAGAATTCACACTGAAAAGTATTTTAGTCCTGTAATTCAAAATCTTGCTTTACAGTATGTCTTTAAATCTGCACTAGAGGATCTGAACAAAATATTAACTTGTCTAAATGAGATTTTATGCATTTGACTAACAATGCAAGACAGGAATTACAGAGATTACACAATAGCCCTACCTAAGTCATACGATCACCAAACCCGTCTCTCACAAACCATCTAGATCACAGTACTCTAACCTCTTGTCTGTCCCTGGGACTTACAAAGTTCTTGCGGGCGGCTCCAGCGTCCCTTCAGTTGCACCCACCCTTTGGAATGCGCTCCCTACCCACCTCAGAGCCACTGAATCCCACACTGTATTCCGCAAAGCCATCAAGGCCAACCTCTTTGTTTGAGTTCTCAAAACCTACCGGCAATGCACCGTAACATGCAACTACCAAAATGTATTCAAGTTTTTTCTAGGGCGACTTCACTGTAACCCTCAAGTAAGCATCCTTAAGCTCTGCTTCAGCGCCTCGATGTCTGCGGGCTGTTTGTGCGCTTTACAAATGCAAATAAATAAATAAATAAAATAACTATTAATCCAGCAAATAAATGATAATGGGGGAAGGGAATGTTAGCAATCAGGAGCTCAATAGACTTCAATAATGAATGTTTAAGACAACGAGGATACACAACTACATATTTCTCTTTGGATCCTCTTCCTATTCAACCAACCACAAGCCTGATCGAAACAGTATTAGAAGAAGCAGAAAATGCAGGATGGATTAATGCCATCATTAGGCAAACGAGTGAGGGATCCTCTACTAAGGCTCAAATGGCCTCTTCTATTGGAAGGTGAAAACACAGCAGGGTCTCCTGTCACGTTTTAGCCCACTGCGGCCTTTCAGAGGAGAAATATGCATTTGTATATCAGTCACAAAGACAGTCAATCATTGAAATGCTAGGCAATTCGCCTCCAAAGAAGACTTGAGGTTTCACCTTAAATTAGGAAGGTTTATCCAGGCATGGACCCTTTCTCTCTTAATGTCAAGAAAGATAGTGTCACCTCACTAATGTCACCCAACAAGGCAGAAACATGTGTCTGGGGGTACTGTTGTTATTTTACTTCAGAGGAGAATTGACCAGAATAGTATGGTGCTGGACCATCCTTGTAGGTGGGACCAGATTGATATGCAAATGGACGTTTCACCTCTGGTAATGGACAGTGGGCAAAAACCTGATTGTACACCTTCCTGAGTCGGTACAGTCCGACAGAACACCATTGATGCAGTGTTCATTCTCAGTGCAAAGGCTCTTTTAATTGTGTCTGATTTTGAATTCCTAAAATTACTTACAGAGTTTTGGCAAATAATGATCCCACTGTACCTATCTTTTACATGCTGCCTAAAAACGGATACAGCATTGAGGGAGACTAACCGTGCTTCCCACAGAAATCTCGTTAGAGTCTCAAAAGAAGTGCATAGATGCACTCATATAACCACCTATACAACAGACAGGAGAATCTTCGAAGACGTGTTCAGGATTTAAATATGACAATCATAATGACAAACGTTTTACTATGGGTGTGGTTAGTCTGTAGACCTCGACACTTCACTCTGAAGGAATAGATGCAATGGAGTGGTTTGTGCTCCATCAATAAATATTGAATGCAATAACACATGTATAATGTTTAATAACTTTTATATTTTGTAACCAACATTGTCTGCAGATAGCCAGAATGACACCTATGCATGTAGTACTTGTATGTACAATTTTTAGTATGGACACGTTCTCTCAGATTCTATGTGCGGGTCCACACAAAAAAGAAAACGATACAAGATCTACAGAGCACATCCTCAGTATTTGGTTGGGTGGAGATTCAAGATTTACTGAATTTGTTGGTAGCTTCTAGTTTTCATTCTAGAAGGAATGTACAAACTCCACCCCATAAACCAGTTTAAATACAATAAAGATTTATTTCACTGGAAGATGAGGGGCCCAGATAGAAACAATTATTAAAAGGAAAATTGGAAGTTCCAATGTAAAGTGAGCAGCAAATCTGCTCTAAACTTTTTCTTTTTTAGCATCCATTGTGTACACACAATGTAAGCTGTTTCTTTAATGATTTGCTCTCGTGCCAATTGTTATGTCCGCCTTGCGTCCCTCTACGCGGTGACGCGAGACGTCCAATAAAAGCCCCGCCCCCGCTCTGCAGAGGCAGTTCCGGGGCAGGTTAACCAAGCACTGGTGTCTGTGTGTTTGTTCTCCAGCGCGAGCTATGCAGCGAGGCCCACCCATGCAGGCCTACCTCTGTCTAATCCCCGCCGATGCCTCGGACGGGATTAGCAACATAACACTGGCGACGAAGGACACGAGCACAAAGACACGCGTGCTGCTGCGCAATCAGCTGATCGAGGCCTCGTTCATCGGCCACATTTTTGGAAACATGGTGGGGGGGCACACAAACCCCCACCAACTCAACAAAAAAAAAAACATTTCTCAATTTTTTTTTCCTTTGCTCCAGCTGCAAGGCATCACAATACCTCTCCTGATCCCCTGACAACGCTGGATCTTCCCCAACAAGCAGCAGATCGACACCAAGCACCATCCACACTGCACATCAGGACCCTGGCAGGGCAGAGGGCACGACACCCACACCCCACACGTGGACTAACAAGGAAGGTCACAGACCCTCATAGGGCACTCCAAGGTGAGACGTCGGCCCCCGCATGTGACAAAGTGAGGCCCAGTCATGGCGACCGGCACATCTACCCCCAGGCCCGGCACACCATCCAGACTGGCCGCAAACCTATCAATGTTCATGCCGCAAGCCCGCCCACAAAGTGGTTCGTCGCTGATGATCCATTCGTTTGACACATGCACTGACCCATCATCGGTTGGCTCAAGATGGCAAATATGGATTCAAAAGTTTAAGATGGCGATGGAGTGCAAGTACTTTACCACTGCGGGAAAAATGAGATTGCATTTATTGTTAAACATGGGGGATGAGGTGCTGCATATTTTCAATTCTCTGACAATCGACAACGGACTGGATGTCTACCAGCAAGCGAAGGATGCCCTAACAGCCCATTTTCTCCTGCAGCTCAATCCAGATTACGAAATATTCATATTCTGTACAATTCAGCTGGAAGAGGAGACGCTGGACACCTACCACACCAGGCTCCGGAAGCTGGCAATATCGTGTGAATTCACAGACATTGAGAAAGAAATCAGGAGACAGCTCATCAACGGCATTCAATCAGAAAAACTGAAAAGGATGGTACTGAGCGAGAAGGGCATTTCGTTGACCCGAATCCTGGAGCTGGGCCGCCAGAGGGAACTAGCTCACGCAAGAGTGGCACACATGGGCACAACACTTCAGAAGCTGCACCCAGCCCTCACATCGGTCACAGTGACGCAGATCACAAATCGCCAACCCATAAGGGAGGAGACCGGCGGAAACTACACCCACACCAGATGGCAGCCCCGAAACCTGGGACCCATAGAATGTGGATGGTGTGGAGGGACTCGCCACGAAAGGGGCAAGTGCCCGGCCCAAGGGACCACGTGTGGCGCATGTGGGAGGAAAGACCACTATGCCAAGGTATGCAGGTCATCAGGCGCCCCACATCAAACACCGCCAACACCCCAAGAAAAGAGTGGGGGAAAGAAAAAGAAACAGGCCAGCGCCCGGCGAGTTGAAACCACAAACCCATCCACTGAAGAAGAAGGTGATGACGCAGCGTGTGCCCAAGAAGACTCTGTAAATGACCAGTGGAAGAGAGGGAGAAAAGTCTACATGGTATCAGCCCTCCATCATGGAGATGCCACGCCAAGAAAAAAACTCAAAAGACGAAGATGCCAAGTGGTGATCCAGAACCAGCAGGTGCTGATGACAATAGACACTGGGGCCTCTGTGAACGTAATGCCACTGACCACGTTCAGGACACTCCAGCCCCAACCCGACCTGAAAACAACGGACACACTACTATTTGCATACGGGTGCAAGACCCTACTACCTGTAGTAGGCAGGTTCCGCACCACCATCAGCCATGGCGAAAAAGCACTAAAATCCAAGATCTGCATGGTGCATGCAGGCATCGAATGCCTCCTGAGCGGAGACGCCGCTGAGGACCTGGGGCTGGTGAGTTTCATCTGCGAAGTGACGGACTCACAGGAGGTCGAGAGTGTCCTGGGTAAATACCCCAACCTACTATAGGGGATAGGATGCCTGAAGGGGAAGTTAATCAGGTTACACATCGACGAATCGGTCCAACCAAGAGCAGTATGGCATAGTCAGACACCGTTCCAGATGCGTGACCAAGTGGAGAAGGAGCTAAGGGCACTGGAAAAAGCCGGCATAATCGAGGAAGTGACGGGGCCCACACTTTGGGTCTCCCCCATGGTCACCAAAAAGCAGAAACAACCTGGCAAGGTCAGGATATGTATAGCCTACCAAACGCGGCCATCAAGCGGGAGCGCCACATCACCCCGACATTGGACGAAATAGTGGCCGACCTCACCGGGTCCAAGATATTTTCCAAAGTGGACCTGAACGCTTGCTATCACCAGTTGAAGCTACACAGGGACTCTCGATATATAACAACGTTCTCAACACACATTGGCCTCCACAGGTACAAGCGCCTGAGTTTTGGAATCTCCTCGGCCGCCGAGGTCTTCCATCAAACAATACAGGAGGTGATCCGAGGCATACCAGGAGTCCTGAACGTCAGCGACGATATATTGATCCATTACATCAACAGAGAGGAACACATGAAAAGGCTGCACATGCTCCTTGGCATGTAAGAAGGTGCAGGACTAATGATTCATAAAGAAAAAAGTGAATTCTTAAAGAATGAGATATCTTTTTTTGGATACACGTTTAACAGCATAGGCATCTCAGCGGACCCACAGAAAGTGGCAGACATCCAAGCCGCCACCCCCCCACCACGTCAACTGATGTGCGCAGTTTCTTAGGAATGGCTACCAACTGCGGGAGGTTTACCCCGAATCTGGCCTCATTATCAGAGCCCCTTCGAGAGCTCACAAAAGCCAACACAAAGTGGGAGTGGGGAACCGCCTGCCAAGAGGCGTTCGAGCACATGAAAGCATTGCTATCAGCCAATACCACAATGGCCTATTACGACACTGCGCTCCCAACTGAGCAGTATATGGACGCAAGCCCCGTAGGCCTAGGGGCCATCCTCACTCAAGTAACAAACACCGGTGAACAGAGGCCGATTGCCTACGCCTCCAGAGCGCTAACGCCAATGGAGCAGCGATACTCCCACATCGAAAAAGAGGCAATGGCCGTGCTATGGGGGTGCAGACACTTCCACCTGTATCTGTATGGACGGATTCACAATGTACACGGACCACAAACCACTGCTCCCAATCTTCATGGGCACGTCCTCTCACCCTCCGGCTAGGATCGCCAAATGGCTATTGCACCTCCAACAATACTACTTTGAACTGGCCTACCAGCCAAGCAGCGGAAACCTGGCAGATTTCCTGTTAAGGCACCCGAGAGCACTGACATCCAAGGAAATCCATGTTGCAGAGGAGACGGAGGAGCATATCTGCCAGGTGGTACACACCACTATGCCTTGAGCGATCAGCCTGGATGACATTGTGGAGACCACACAAAGAGAGCCATGCTGCAACCTGATAAAGGACACGATTATCTCAGGGGAATGGAGGTCGTTTCTGCGGAACATACACCACAAGACGGCAGAGGCGAAGCTTTTCCTCACGGGGATCTTCACGATCCAGCAGGACCTATCCATCACGGAAGAAGGTCTGATACTCCGGGGGTCCCGAATCATCATTCCCCTGTGCCTCCAAGACAAAATAGTGGCGCTGGCACACAAGGGCACCAAGGAATGGTACGAACAAAAGCCTGGATCAGGCACCATGTATGGTTCCCCCAGATAGACGACAAGGTTGAACGGCTTATCAATACCTGCCTCCCATGCCAGATAACAGGGCTGCCACCGGACCCGGAACCCATCCAATCGGCAGTGCAAGGGTCTGGCAGATGGGATGCGATAAGCATTGACTTTTGCAAACTACAGGAAGGCATCTACCTACTGGTGGCCATTGACGACCATTCTCGGTACCCAGAGGTCAAGATTGTCAACTCTACGGAAGCCGAGGCAGTCATTCCTGCGATTGAAAAGATGTTCACGACACATGGACTACCGACAAGAGTCAGAAGCGACAATGGCCCACCATTCCAAGGGGAAGAGTTCAAACAATATCTCAAAGAGCTCAATATACGCTATCACCACATCATGCCATGATGGCCGCAGGCAAACGGCGATGTAGAACTTTTCATGAGGACAATTAACAAAGTACTACGTCTGTCACGGGTCAACGCAAGCCCCTGGCAGGTTGACTTATATCGGTTCCTGCGGAACTACAGGGTCACCCCGCACAGCACAACAGGTGTCCCACCGGCAGACCTAATGTTTGGCACTATAATTAAATCATCAATACCACATTACCCGAGCAGAAGCCCGGGCACACTCGACAAGGAGCGAAAAGAATCAAGAAGAACAGATGCAAATGCACACATGAGCGCCAAGAGGCGGGCAAAGCAATCTGAACACCGAGTGGGAGATCAAGTGGTCATGATGAGAAATCCAACCAAATCCAAGCTGGACACCCGCTATGAGGCAGTCCCGTGGACAGTCAGCAAATGGCAAGGCACCATGATAACTGTGCAAAGAGGAAGTAAACAGGTGACGAGAAATGCGTCATGGTTTAAGGCTGTGCCAAGAAAATTGTGGACAGACGGCGAGTGTCCCCCAGAAGAAGAAGAAGATCCGCCGAGGGACCAGGAACCTGAGGACCCGCAGGGTGGAGACAGTTCGGCGGGAGGAGCTGAGGAACCATTGAGCGAACCAGAACCGGGTGTGCCAGACATGGAAGGTTGAGGTGCCCGAGGGAACACTGGGGCCCAGTTCTATGGGTGGAAGATATGGGTTAAGAACCGCCACCCGGCTCCTGGCCAGGCTCCGAGACTATGAGTGGTGAACGGTCCCACAAATGACTCTAGAAAAGAGGGCAGCCTGGGTGTTTGGGAGAAATGTATTTTTGGGTATTTTGGTTCAGTTTAAAATAAAGGAGGAATGTTATGTCTGCCTTGCGTCCCGCTACGCGGTGACGCAAGATGTCCAATAAAAGCCCCGCCCCCGCTCCGCGGAGGCAGTTCCGGGGCAGGTTAACCAAGCACTGGTGTCCGTGTGTTTGTTCTCCAGCGCGAGCTACGCAGCGAGGTCCACCCACGCAGGCCTACCTCTGTCTAATCCCCGGCGATGCCTTAGACGGGATTAGCAACATAACACCAATAATCAAGCACAAGCCGAGGGGAGCCCAAGCATGTTTCTATTGTTAGGGAAGATAACTGAAACACATACATGTTCACAGGACAGCCAGTGCTATGAATGTCATCCTAATACAGCAAACAATCCCTTTGTTTGCTGTATTTGGAAAGCATTCATAGGACTGCACCACTGTCATCTGTATGAGGCAAACACATCCTGTTTAATTAGTTAAGCAGGGTGTGTTTGCCTTGCTCTTTCAAAGGGACTTGCGTGGTCCATTGGTGAAGGGTTAGCCCTTTCAGCCATGTGACCTGGGTTCGAGCCACAGCCTGGTTTCTTTGTGGTGCATCAACATTTTCTTTAAAAATAAATATTTGAAGGACCAGAAAAAAAACAGACTGGGACTCAAACCCAGGTCACGTGGCTGAAGGGGCTAACCCTTTGCCACTGGACCATGCAAGTCCCTTTGAAAGGGACTTGTCTTATCTATTTTGTAAGGAAGGCCCAAGAAATGATCGATAAAAAACAATCTAAGGGGTCAAAAAAGAGCACACCTCTTGCAAAGAAAGTAAGTTTTATTACATGCAAATATAGCCAGGAAGATCCTTTGTACGTTCAACAGACTTTTATTCAGTTTAAACCTTCAAGTCAGATGTACAAAAGCAGATTTCAATCAACAAGCAATTATAAAATACATTGAAATATAAAAACACACTTTACATCATAAGAGAACAAGAGAGAAAAACATTTTAAAAAACTGTTCAGGTTAAGGCACTGCAAAATGGGTGTTCTCCATAACATGAATCCATCAGAATAAGCATAGCACGCAGCCTTACTTAGTTTTCAACAAGGACCATGCTCATGACCTATTTGCTTCAGAACCTTAGATTTTTGTAACCACGCCCTGTGAATATTTCAGGCTGTTGCCTAAACAACGTGAGGAGGGACACCTCTGCCCCAAAAAACTCATAGTTGGATGGAGGGATGAATTCCTATATCTTTCAAAACTGGTCTAAGGTATAAACCTCTCAATCCTATGGTTTTATTACAAATCGACAGAAAGTGCAACATAGTTTTGTTAACTGTCCCACACAGTGGACATCGAGTCGTCTCCAAATCCTTCCATTAGAAAGTAAAACAGGCGGAAGATACCCAGCCTGAAATGCATATAGAGATATTTTTCAAATGGTGGCACAGTTACCTCCAGATACATTTTGCACCCAGGCTGCAATCTAAACTCCGAATAATCTGGGCCTAGTTTCAATTTAGCTGCATCTACCATAAAGGTTTCATAACCTCTAAATTTTCCAGCAATGTTTAATTCCTTTGTCACTGAAATATGTCTTGGAGGATCAGTCAGCTCAGTATAACTGAAAACTGAGAACTCACTTGACACACCCCAGGCCCGGCTCCAGGAATGTTCATCTGGGTGGGCCAGGTTTGTGATCAGGGGGGCCCAATTTCTATTCTGTGTGGGCGTTTGAGTACCCTAAACAATGTACTGGCATTAATCCAGATTTCGGAAATCTGTGATCCAGAAGAAAATGTCTTCCCAGATCCGGACAAAAATAAATGTGCACTGATCTGTAAAAACAGCACAGAGAAAATGAGAAACTAGGAAAATAGTGTTGCAACATCAATCTACCTATCTTCCCTTGTCATCTGCTCCTCCCGATTCTATTATATCCACTTCTCCTTCACCTTGCACACCCAATCACCTTCCATCAGGCCAGGTCCCCCTGACCACCATTCCCATTTACCTCCAATCCCACCTACTCCAAAAACCCACACCATGGTCCACATTACAAGTTTGGTGGTTCAAAAACAATGGTGCCACTAAGTTACCGGCACTGTGTTTCCAGACCGGCAAACTATGAGTCTGCCGGCAGGAGCCGCTGTGTCTGACAGGGCAGACCCTGCCGGACACAGCGGCCACAGTAGGCAGATGGTCACGAAGTACCAGCACCGTTAGACTCCATGGGAATGGGGACTTTAACATTTACCGGCACCTGACTTTCCAGAATTCTGGGGGTGTAATACACCAGTGTTTCTGGTGAATCCGGCGTTGGTAAATCATTAAGGGTCCGGCGGCAACCTGCCATAGTACAGGCACGGTTATCGCCGGACTAGTAATGATTTCCCATATCTTTCTTGGCCTGGCTGGGGAGAATCAAGGGTGATGCTTCCTCTTCCTCCTCCTTCATCTCAGACGGTGTGCGCTCAACAGTGCCATCCTAAACACTGTTGCTACTCCCTGCCATGCCCAGAAAGAGGTGCGTTTTGCCCTGCCATCTAGTTGTAAAAGACAGTTCCCCCCCTCTCCAGAATACTGAAGCAAGGAATGGGACATCTTGTTTCTGACAAAATGACATTTTGAAGCAAAACATGACATTTTTTTGTTGCATTTTTGAAGAGCACTTTAATTGAGTTGAGTGCACGAGGGAGTGGTAGCATGTAGAAGAGAGAGCTACGGTTGGGGGAAGTGGGATCAGTAGGCTGACAGTACAGGTTGAGGGGTTTCCAGCTTCCTGGTACGGCTCCCGGTGGGGCACTTCCTCCCCATGCCATGCTCCTGTACATCAATGTCTAGTACATACTGTTTACATGCTGGTTAAAAAATATGCAATTGTCCACGATGGCTTTTTGTTTGATGTGTTTACTTTGATTTGCTTTTCAATTTCAAAATTGTGTTCAATATATGTGGCCTGATATTTTATGTGTGTGTGTTCTTGGCAGGTCCTGATACATGCGCTGGTCATCTATAAAACCTCAAGTGAGGCTTTTTTGAAAAAGCTTATACTGTGAACTGAATTGTTACATTGTTTACTCAGGATCACACACTTTGGTTAAGCGGTAAAGCCAGAATTTAAAACTTGTATGAAACTTTCATATTTGACTATGCATTCTCCAAGCTCAAGGTACAAATACGTGGTTTGGTTTTGAATACCTAAAATAATACTCAATTTTATACAATTGCTTTACAAAGTCACATGATAAACCAACCTGACAAGGTCATCATTGTAGAAACTTGTTGATGAAAAAGAGTGAGGGAGTCCTTTTGTTTTTAATCCTAAATTTCACCACTCCTGTTTGCATTTTTTTGCAAAAGGGCACCTCCATGCATTTGTAATTGTTTCCACCAAGTACTGGTAAAGTAAAGCATAAAACACTGGTAAATATCGCCTTTGATCTTCACTTTTCTACTATGTGTCTGGAAAAGTGTAAATCCCTGTCACAATTAACGATTGTGGGAGCCATCCACAATGGTTTCCATTGGAATCTGCCTGCTTTTACCAGTGTGAAAAAGTCAGGTGGATTCTGTAGGAATCCATTGGTTTTGCACCAACATAAAAATACATGCTGGTGGAAAACCAATCAAATCCGGCAGGGGGACCCTTAAGAGCTGGAAAACTTGTTAAGTCCGATCTGCTCTCCAGCTTCACCTGCCACATCATCCAAATTCCTGCTGTGCACAAAAAGCAGTGATTAATGCTTTTAACGCAACATTTTCCACTTTGCTTGACTTGGAAAATGATCCACTATGATTGTAGCTTTATTTTATCCATCCTGAATTATAGCCTACAAACTCCAGCATAAAAGTTAATGAGAATTTAAAAGAAATCTGATAGGACACTAAGTGAAATGAAATGCGTGACAAGGTCATTGTTTCACACAACGTGTTCTGCATCCCCTTAATTTTGAATCACCCAACAGTCACACATTATATAATTTTAAGAAAAGAGTGCCACAGCAATGGTCACTGCCAGTTACCGTTTTGCATCTCTAATCACTTCCTGTTGTAAATAATCTGCCTCTGAGACACATTAACAAGATAAGACCTCACTGGGAGGGTCTGTGCATCCCTGGCGGTTTGTGTTTGAGGGAAGAGAGACAGAGCAGGGGGAAGGGACATGGTCATGTGCCCTTTGTCCAAAGGTTAAATCCAGCTCTGATTGCACTCTTGAGGACATATTTAAATACTGTTTTTGTTTTTCTTTGTTTTAAAAGATATACACCGTTTATACTTTGCCCACAACATTAAAGAAAATGCTCTTCTCTTGTGTTATTTTCCAGGTGTTCATGATTAATGTTCTGAGAGGCAAATGGTTATTGGTGGGGTGGTAACAATCCTCCCAACCCAATGCCCTCCCTATCACTTGTGGGGTCCCACAGCAAATCATTTCCAGTACTGCCTAAACACCCAGCACCCAGCACCCAGGATTGACATCATACTTTCCAAACTAAGCCCACAAAATACATGATGCATTCTATTTGCAGGCAAACTCTGTTAAGTTATTCAAACAGTATGAGGTTATCAATTCAGTACTTACCAGTTTCAATCATGAAGGGTTCTGGCAGAGTAGACTAGACTTTCACGCAGGACTGAACCCCACTGGCAAGTATGCATGAGAAGAAGATCTGAAACTAGACTATACTTGCCATCCTAGCCTTGTCATTTTCAGGTAGGGCCTTATTGGAGCAAACCAGCTGAGGTGCAGCTGTATTTCCTAGGCATAGCAAACAAGGCACCCATATCTGGTCATATACATTTTTAGTTAGGCAGACAAACGGAAATCAACATGCATAGGCAAATCGAACAGCTCTGGCTTTCGATTAGGCATGGATATGTATTTGCCAGACACTGCCATAAAGGTACCACTTTGCCATAATGACAGCTGGGAAACTGTCCAAGTACCTGGGCATATGATGTCAGTGCCTGGAAAATAACTGTTTAAGACCTATACACAAACCAACACTACTGGCTTTGCGATTGCTTGTTTTAAACAGGACTCCAGTACAAGGAACAGAGGCATTGACACAGATATTGCTTATAAAATAATATTTTTATATCACACCAGGAGCCCATTTACAAAGATAATTAAGTCAATAAAAACTGAAGAGAAGGCTTAGATATAAAATTGGTAGGTCCTATACAACACAAAGATTGCTGTTACTTTGTGATAGAGCATGCTCAAAGAGTTCCCAAAGGGTACGTTTTGGTGGTGAGGGGCAGGTAGTTGGTGCATAGGCATTCACATAGCCATGGCTAGTCACTGGGTGGGTAAATGACCAAACACGCCCATAGGATGTGTGTTTATCCTCACATCCTGTCTCCATACTATCTGTGTTCCACTGAAAGAGTTCTGGCTTACCCTTAGTAGGCAAAACTAAGAAAGGATGGATGTAAGTCTCAGAATCAACCATAACCACCGGCATTGCTCTGGTCAGCCTTCCATAACATTGGGCCTCATTAAGTGTTTGGCGGCAGCCGTGCCTGTAATAAAAGCACGACTGCCGCCAGACCTGTGATTTTACCGGCACCTGCGAATGGGCAATTACCGGGCCATGCCGAGGTCGGCCGACCCAGTAATTGCCCATTCGCGGGTGCCGCAATAAGGGACTCTCTATCCCCATTCGGCCCCATAGAGCTGAATGGGAATGGGGAGCTTGCATGCACCGGCACCGTTGACAATAGCAAAACGACTAACGCTGAGGGAATTAGAAGTAGAGGAGCGAAGGGCTCGAGAGTGGAGGTATTTACGGAGGGATAGTTGAAGGTATTTTGTATATAATGTTTAATTGAAATCCTTGTATAAATCACTTTTGGATTGTACTCCTCTCCGCTCCAGAATTACATATTTGTTACTGCCAACCTTATTTTTTCACTTATACTTAAGTTATTGCAGCAGAATATATATTTTCAATGTAATTTGTAAGAGAGCCCAGTCGATTGATGCACCTTCTGCAGACATCTGTGTGAAAGCAACATCATGTGTCATTATTGTTTGATATAGTTAAACATTTAATTAAGCATGATGTGAAAAAATGCTATATTCCCACAACAAAATAAACATGCTTTAAATGACAGAAACCAACTTTGTGATTTTAGGTTTGAGAAAATATGTGTAGGCCTGCTTAAGTAAGTGTGCTTGAGTATGCTTGAGTAAGTGTGCTACCTCACTTAGAGGTGTGAATGGCCCTTCATCTCCCTGGTCATTTGTGCTTTCATGTCTGTGAGGCACAGATCATTGTCCAGGGCAAGCAAACAAACCCTGGCCGGGCTTCCTGCAGTGCAGCCTCTCAGAATGCTAATCTCTCAGAGATTCCTGCTGCACGTTTAGAGTGAAATGCCCAGCGCTGGTGATTGGGCCGGCTCACGCCGGATCCGAGATCTGGCACCAGATGTGTAGCCGGATCTCACGATCCAGCCAGAGTCAGCGCTGAGTGAAAGAAAAAAAGAAAATTAGTGCCTGCGAGCAAACTATAACTTCCTCTGGTGACCCCGTGTAAGGGGTTACAAGAGGAAGTTACAGTCCCCAGCCACAACCTGGATTATTTATTTAATTACTTATTCATGCAATGTTTGTTGGATACATGGACCCGGAGTATCTATTTATTTATACAATGTTTGTCGAATACCTGTATCCGACAAACATTGCATAAATAAATAAATAAATAAATATGCAGGTATCCAACAAACATTGCATGAATAAATAAATACCCCTATTAACACTGAAACTATAACACACGATGCAGCCACCCAACTGCTTTCAGAGGGGAGCTGCAGGAGCTGTACTGGGTGTGGTTCAAGTAAAAGAAAATGTTGTTATGGCAACAGAAATCACCCTGTTTTAATAGTACCCAAGGGGGAGTTTTTTAACAAAAATCTGGGATACAAATTGTGCATTTTAAAGAATATTTACCCAGCAACACTGGTCAAAACTATTATCCGCATAGTGAATAACTCATTACCAGTGCCATCGAAGTAGTTTAAAGTGGAATTGAAATATAGTTTGGAAAAGAAGGAGCATGAAAGAAATAGCGCTGTTTAAAACTATTATTTTGGACATTTCCTTTGATCGGAGGTCAATAGCTCCGCCCCCTAAACCCTGCCTCCTCGGTCACAGCCAACTCCCCCACTGCCCCTCAAACCTTGCCCCCACCCCGGCCCTTATGGGATCCCCCACCAATTTCTTTCCATTTCCACCACTGGAAATGCCCCCCACACCCTAAATCCCCCACTCCCTTGGGTCACACATTCAAGGTCTCCTTTCTAGGGGGGCCAGAGAGTGGCCTTGGGGGGGCCTGGCCCCCTGTGCCCCCCTGCTGGAGCTGGGCCTGACACACCCACGTTAGTTACAGCTTTTAAAGACAAGAAACCACGAGTACTACATTAACAACATGTATCTAATATAGATTGATCCAACAATTCCTATTGGCTATCCCTTATACACAAATCTAAACATCACCTACATTTTATTACCGCTTTGGTCAATTAAGTATCCGTGACAACATGAGTACAGCCCCCTGCGAATTACCTAAATGTGCAGTCTACAAAAAATACTTGGTTCTGATTGATCCATTACACTCAGGTAACTTATTGCAACAATGGACTTTCCTTATTGGTCAAAACAGCTTCACATAATTTGTGTGGTGTATGCCCCTGGAAGAGACACAATCATCAGCGAGTGTTAACACAATACTATTTTCTCATGAGACCAGACAACATGGCAACCCCGAACGGCTCTTCAACCTTATGCCTGCACTCGTTGGCAACACTTCTAGTGATTCCCGTCTTGAAACATGTTGCTTTCCTAGTACACATCCTTCCCAATCTCTCTTGGGAAACAGGTGTCTATATAATAAATGCTGGAGAGGCACTGCTCTTGGGGATTCATTTCTCTGATTTATTTGCTTTATTTAGCTTGACACATGTAGTTCTAATGGACCTGCCACTTCTAAATTGGGGCAGTATAACCACAACCTAGCTCAACATTTTGGCAATGACTGGACACTCGGAATCTTGGAAACTTGGTCTGGAATATTTGTCCTTCACAGCTGCTGCACTAATCAAATCATCTAGAACAAAACTTGATATAATGCACTCCATTCACAGCTCTCGTGGACTACTCAGGCTTGCACCAATAATTACTATCTGCGCTGTGATTCCTTCTTCCTCCAGGAACCTTGGCTGTCTAAACACCCACTGGGGGAAGCAGGAAAAAAATCAAATAAAATGAACAAAACCGAAGCTCCAAGCTGCAGCCTACTACTCTGACTGACAGCAGCTACAACCTCTAACGAGGCCTAAATGCCATAACTCTTGCTACCATGGCCAACAGCTCTTATGTTGCTAATAAATTAACATCTATCCAACTTAATATATATTTACTACGTGGTGTTGGTGAGGAACCTGGTATTCCAGAGCTCTGGGGGTGGCAAGGAGCTTACCCGCCCGGCTCCCAAGGGCCCAACAACCCTTAGCCCAGAATAAACAGAGGACTCAGCCAAGGGTAAGTTAGACCTGTTGCTTATTACAAACGCCAACAGGTACCATACAGGAGAATCATGATTCTCCAGTAGTTCGCCATTTCACAAGAAGCGCTTCATAGATTTTACACCAAATGACGTCATCACCTGGGCCATCCTCCAAAAACCTATCCCCTTTGCTGGTTGGGTGCCTGGAGTTTTATACACTATGGATCCCCTATATGGATCTTAGTTTATTAGCCTTCTCATGTCAGGTGGCTAGTCTACCCCTTCCCCATGAAGCTATCTATTACAATGTAGCAGGGTCGTAGACTCACCATTGGTCCTTGCCCTCTGCCATCCACCCCTAGATTCCTGTCTCTTAATTGGTTGGACGGGTCTCCCCAGGCCTGGG
The DNA here is from genome assembly GCF_040938575.1 of Ambystoma mexicanum. Taxonomy (NCBI): domain Eukaryota; kingdom Metazoa; phylum Chordata; class Amphibia; order Caudata; family Ambystomatidae; genus Ambystoma; species Ambystoma mexicanum. The sequence goes on along the minus strand of NC_090929.1, from coordinate 1,362,150,323 downwards.
ACCCAGTTCGGTTCTCAGCCCTCTGTGCAACTCTCATAACTAATGTGAAGTGACTATGTGCCCCAAATGTATCTGGTAGTAACACCAGCTTTGCCTATGAGAGTATGCTCTATGTTGCAACATTTGTTTCACTTCTCATCTGGGTTGCTGAGAACAGCTCATCATCCCACCATAGGTGAATATCCATTGTCTAGTTCAGCTGCATCACGTGGTTGTGGACCACAAAATCAAGCTCTTTAGGTCTGCATTTATGAGGATTTATTCAGTTTTCCGGCAGCTGGCCCCTTGTCATTTGGAGCTTGGAATGCGCCTGTTTATCTCCGACCTAGGCTGTGAGTTCAGTCTGCTCGCTTCATGCACACTGAGTCAGATTCCCTTGTCTGGTGTCATGCAGTTTAAGGCCTTCTGTGATTTTCATTAGAGTTGTAATATGCTTTCTACACATTTATATTGTGCTAGATTAGTTGTATGTGGTCCTATCAGGCTCCACATATACTCCTGTAGTCCCATAGAGTTAATTGCCATAAGCATCTGCAAGCTTGCTCAGGATCTCGTGTTTCCTTGCATTTGGCCTTGCTGCACTTGACTAATGAGAAAAATAATAAAAGCTTCGACAGCATGCATATGTATCTGTACTCTATCTACAGAACTGTGTGAGCATGTTCTTTGTGTATATGAGGAAGTGTTTGTATAAGGTTTGCAGGGTTGTGAGTGTTCTACGTGGCTAGCGCAGCTATATCGTGGCGTCACTAATGATGTCAACGCCGTGGCTTCTTTGGTATTTAATTGATGCAGTCCATCATGGTGTTTGGATCCATGATTACAGTCGAGTCACCTGTATCCGTGAAGACATGCACTGGATAAGGTTTGAATGGCTGTCTAAGGGAATACCTCTACGCATACGTGCCATTCAGTGGTGCACTTGGGTGTTGTCCGAATAATGAGGGACTTTGAGCATCCTTGACTCTTTAGGCCATTATGTTCATGGGGGTGAAGAGAGGCAAATCCTGGGACCCTCTCTTCAGTCCCCCCTCTGGTTGACTTGTTGACCAATCCTCCATACTTTGCTGCTTTTGGCATCCATATCTTTGTCACTCCTCCAAGGTGTGCATAGAAACGTGCATGATCAACAAAACTCCAGGTTATATAAGTACATTCTCCTTCTGGGTTGCACCAGACCCATGTCCTGCAGTATTTATTATTGTCATGATTGTTGAACTTTATTAATTCACTTGGAAACACCAGGCATTCTTCTATCCTGGTCCTTAGGCTAATTCTCTGTTCCACTATCTTGTCCCTTTCTTCTCCCATGTTCGCATCCACTATCACTTGCATTCCTATTGATTTCTCAGTAGTTTTGTGACATTGTGTAATGGAAATCTTCAACACACACAGTCCCACTTGTACTAATATTAGTGCCCCTAGTAAAAATGTCAATCCATCTGCCAGTCAGGAGGGCATCCAGGACCACAGGTATGCAACCCAGCTCTGGTCTTTTCCGGTCCCTTTGTGTTATTCCTCAATTTTGCTATGCATCTTCGATAGTCATGTTACTGCTTCCGTCATACTATCCATCTTTGGCAGGAACGAATGTGCAACAGGAACTCCCGATCTTGGCGCAAACTCCTCCTTCCATTGCTGTGAGAATATTTAGAACATATCTGTTCTGGAGTGCCATCAACCTTACTGCTCGCAGCTCTTCTTTAATCGCATTGAAGCCATTTACTGTAGAGTTTATTTTCTGCATCAGCTCCCACATGTTTATCTGCAACAATTTCGTGTTTGTACGTCTGGACTCTGTCTTGACGAATAACCGATTTTCAAGTGGTAAATCATCTAGTGATGCTTCTGACTCTGATGAGAAATAGTTTCCTCTCTTCACTCTACTCGCTTCCACTGATCGTTTCTTTCTTTCCTTTTCTTTTACTTCCACAGACCTTTTCTTTCTCGTGTTAGTATCAATCATCGGGAAGTCGTCTATCTTCACGTCTTTCTGTGGCACCATCAGTTCTGGCATATTGATGTGGTCCAATGAGAAAACCTCTCCCCAGTTGGATGGTATCTCCTCATATGGTTTGGATCCACATGCCCAATAGTGGTCCATTAATACTGCTGTGCCGACCTTCATTGCTAGAAGCTTTTCTGTGTATCTACAGTCTATGTTATCTCCACCTTTTAGTGCCCCTTCATTCTTGTAGCACAATGCTGGTTTCTTCAATAGTATTGTGGGCATCAGTCCAGCTTCATTTTCTACCCAGGTGAACAACATGGCACTCACTTCCCATTCCTTCAGACGCTTATCATTTTCTCCTTGCACTGTGTTTACTGGTGATTGTAATAGGGTGTGTACTTTGCTTCCTACTACTCCATCTTCCCATCCTTCCTCTGTTGTCATGATGCATACCCCCGGGCATCCAGACCACATCCATCAGCCCCGGGAGCAGGCATCATGTTGCCCTGAGAAAACTCAGCAACCCCTGCTAGGGGATGTCTGGGTTCAGTCCTGGCGCCTATGGCGCCAGGCTCATATGGAACATCAGTCCTGGCACCACAGGTGCCAGGCTCATAGGTGCACACTTACCTGATGCCGACCATGCTGCAAGAAGATCCAAGCCCATGTGAGGCCTGGAAGGGACTACTTTACCTTAGGGACTATTTTGTTACTTGGGTGTGGTCGGGGAGGAATACCTACCTGGGACTACTTTGGAGCCTATTTAAACCACGCCCGAAGAGCAGTAACACTCACCGTGCCAGCAGCAGCATCCAGCCTTCTGCCACGCCAGCCTCGAACCTGGAGCACCTAGAAAGAAGGAAAGAAGCAAAGGTTAGAACAAGAGTATTACCTGATTTCTTACCTGATTCCGGATTCATCGCATCTTCAAACCAGAGGAAAGACTTTGTTTTAAATGTGTCGCATCGCCAGCAGCAGTGCCGCGCCATACTCACCGTTCCACGCAGCATCTCTTCAATCCAGCGCTGTCTCCATATTTACATCGCCGAATCCCGGCACCTAAGGGGGACAAGAAACAACAAGGTGAGCAGAGAAAACAGACAGAGACAATCTCTTTAGCCGCCATATGCTTACCTGATTTTACCGACGGAGGTATAATTCATCAGCACGCCACATCTTCTTATGCCGTACCTGTAAGATAAGGAGAAAGCAGCAAGTTTAACCCTTGGCATTATTTACCGGACAGTGTTGGGTAACACAGACATTTACCGGAGCACTTTCAGCTGTCAATCTTCTTATTGGGTCAAAGCTGCAAGATAAAAGAGGAATTGGACAGGAGTGAATTCCAGACATTTTGAACTCTTACGAACTATATACTTACGGCTCTTCGCCAGGACCTTTTGGAGTCAGGATTCGTCTACAACTCTTCCAATATCTTCAGGCCAGTGAAGTAACTGGTGACCAACGCGCCCTTGTGTGCTTCGCAGGATGGAGGGCTCATCCTTCAAAAATATAAGGTGAGATTGCTGAGAGGGCGCTTCAGAGGTGTTTAGTGGGGAGGACAGTGGGGGTGCTATCACTTGAATCCACAAGTGGCTAAATCCATCTCTCCACTTGTAGGAGAATGTTTATACGGGCCAAGCAGACAAGATTAGGAGGGCAGATCCAGTCAGTCATCGCTGCACTACGCATCACGTGGGTGGAGGCCGCAGCAGTCCGGGTCTGACCGACGCCCCTGTGGGAGCCAGGTGAGCGTAACATCTGTGTATACTTGGCCATACATGAGCATCTGTGGTCTTCCCAGCATCGTGGTTCTCCTCCTATCTCATTGACCCCCCTCTTCTGGCATGGTAGTTTCTTAAGTGTTATTGTTTTTGTTTTTGCCTCGCCTTTCTGCAGGCCATCAGTTATGTATTGTATAGCTTGGTCTAACTGGCAGTAATTGTTTATCATGTCAAGAGGCTTTATGTAGCTGTCTTCGTAGGGAAATGTTGTTTGAGTGATCCATCTCAATGTTGCCGGTTTGCCTTGGAATCTTCCTCGGGTTGTAGACATGGATAGGTACATGCTTTTTTTGCTGGTATTTCAGTTGCTATGAATGTTCTGGAGGCACTCATGACATAGGGGATTAGTGAGCAAACATAGCAACTCTCCCAAGTAGTCTCCTTACCTACTTTGGTCATGTGTTTATACCACATGTTGTTAGACACTAGAGCAGTGTCAGTGAGATGTAGGTCCATCCCCCATGTCGTTGTCAGCACTTCTCTTACCTCTCCGTACCGTGCTTACAGTGCTCCCGTGTCCATTGACACGGTCATTCCACCTGCTGGGGTTGGGGTAATGTTAGTAGAAGATACAGCAGTTTGACTAGACGTGAGAGATATTCACCAAAAGAGAAATGCAAAAACCCCACTATTACGCATATTTTTAATTACCCACTCTATTTACCTGCGCTGTTGGATCCTTCTGCAGCTTCAAGATATCAGTTGTCCACCTGAAATGCACTAAAACTATGCACTATTGTTTTAGTATTGTATTAGATTAAGCCCTGTGGATCATGTAATCCGTCAGAGCAAAGATAAATAGTTGTTCCTACACAGTTCTAATTCTAGGATCAATGAGTACTGAGTGACCATTGGCTGTCCTCTGCACGGCAGTGCTGGTTTCAAAGTGTTTCCTTGCTCTTCTTGCTGAGGATTGTTGTCTCTGTCCATCTCATTGCCAGGTGAGGCCACAGCTTTATAGGGCTTGATGTCTCCGATATGATTCCAAACAGTCTTCCCCACTAGTTTAATCGCTCTTTCAGTCACTGCCTTGATGGTGTGAGGACCTGTGAACCTGGGTGCATCCCAACGTCTAGAGATGTTCCTGAGGAGAACCTGGTCTCTGAGGTATGCAGGTGGCTGCTTAAGCAAGTCCTCTGTGTTACTGACGCTGTTGATGTCGTGGCTCTCTGTGCTGACTTCAGGGCACCGCTGGTGTCGTTGTATCTTGCGAGAAATAAAAGAGGCAATAGCAATGAGGGAAGTCACATAATCATACATTTCCTGACCCAATACTTCTGCAGCATTATGTGCATCCTTACTGGCCCTAGTGGGAGGAGCCGGGGAAAGTTGCATGTACCATCCTGTGTGGGGTTAAATGGTGGTTCGACCTAGGCTTGTTGCACAATGCGAACAGGGCTAGAGTCAAACAGTGTAGCCAATTCTTATTGAGACTCTTTTTAGTCTTGGCTACAGATTCCTTGAGCAGGACGTTGAGGCGTTCACATACTCCATTTGCTTGTGGGTGATAAGCATACGATAATTTGTGTTGGATGCGCAGTAACGTTGTAATATGTTAGAACATCTCATTGGCGAAGTGAGGACCATTGTCAGACTGTAGGACCTCACACACGCCCCATCACAGGAACACTTCCTAGCCAGAAATCTCGCCACTCTGGGGGTGTCAGTATGAGAACAGGCACCAGCCTCGATTCCTCTGAGAAAATGGCCATACAACCACTTTCATGTAGTGGTACCCTTGACATACTTGGATCTTTTCGACATAGTTGACATGGAGGTGTTGGAACGGACCAACTGGCCAAGGTATGGCTCCTCTCACAACTCTCAATGGAAGTCCTGCGGTTAACTGCTTGCAAATCAGACAGTTTTTTATGAATTCGACCACGTGTTCCACCGAATTAGGACAGAACCATGTTTCTCCATTATGGGTGGCAAACTCTTCCTTCCCTGTATCTGTTTGATAAGGTAGCTGTGTAAGTGCTGTGTGCAATAATGCAAGTGCATAACCACCTTTGCTATGTTATTTTGCCTCCATAGGGCAACTGTCAGATATACTGTACATCCCCTCCTAAGCCACAGGTCCTTCTCCTCCCTGGGTGCAGCTCCTTGCAGCTCTATGTTTGTGTTGCTGGTAGTATATTGTATACCTCTTTTAGTATCATTGTTCTTGCATAAAAACATGCGTGTGATGAGGCCTCAATTTCTAGAAGATCCCCAAAATATACTGCGCATTTTGCTTCTGCGTCTGCTGATTCATTTCCCCTCAAGACAGGGTCCTTGCCTCTTGTCTCAGCTTGGCATTTTACTATTGCTAGTTGCTCAGGGAAATGTATGACATCAACCAACCTGCCCAATAGAAGTTCGTGCTGCACCGGGGATCCATCAGCACACCTGAAACTCCACCTCATCCAAAATAACAGCCCAGAATGCACTGTGGATGTCACGTAGGCTGAATCTTAATAAATTGTTGATTCCTTCCCCTGCTGTGCTGTAAGGTCAATATTAAGGCTACTTGCTCTGCTGATTGTGCTAAGTAATGCGATGGCAGTCTTGCGCTGGCCACTACCTCACTAGTCACGACTTTTCTCAGTCTTACTACTGCTTTCCCAGTATGTCTCTCCCCATCTGTTTGGTCAATAGTTGATGACCCATAGAGAATGTCTCCCCCATCAAGTGCATCCTCCTTTACTTTGTGAGTGTCACTGAATTCTTCCAGATCTGCTGTGCAGTCATGTGCGTAATCACCCTCTTCCAGAACGTCGGCGATAAATGGCGCTGGGTTAACAAGTCTGCACCTCAATACCTTGAGGGCTGGGTTGGATAGCACACCTCATACCCCAATTCATTTTGTGTTGTCAGCGTGCTCTTTGGTCTTTCCAGTATTGCAAAGAGAGCATGCTCCACGTAAAGAGTGGTGCTGCATCCCATGGTGATACTCGCTGATTTGACTACTGCAAATGCGGCAGCAGCCAATGCTCGCTCGCATGGATAGTCTCCTCTCATCACTAGGTCTAGTTTACCGCTGTAGTTTGCTAGTGGCTTTTGCCCTAGGGTAGTCTTCTGTGTCAGTACTGCTGTCATTACTACTCCATCAGAGTTGGAAAACAGGAAGAATTCCTTTTGATAGTCTGGGTTCCCTAATACTGGAACTGTGCAGATTGCTTCCTTCATCTCGTTAAAGGCGTTAGTCATTTCTGTTGTCCATCGTATTATTTTCTCCCCCTTCTGTGCTTCCTTTAGTGCAGTTAGTAAGGGTCTGGTATATGCGCTGTAGTAAAGAAAACCTGCGCTGCATTGATTATATAGTCCCAAGAATGGCTGCATCTCTCTGACTGTTGTGGGTTTTGCTGTCTTTCGTATTGTCTCTGCCCTCTCTAGTGTCACTCGTCATCCATTTTGGGAGATCATCTGTTCAATGCACAGTACTTCTGTTTGGCAATATTGCATTTTGTACTTGCCCACCTTGTATCCCTTGTCTGCTAACAATGTCAGCATGTGTACTGAGTCATGTCTGCACCGTTTTTCTGTTTGCTACAGATCAAAATGTCATCTACGTACTGTATGGCATGCTCTCCATCTGTGTTTTGGCTAGGTCCATCTGAAGGACCCTATTGAATATGGATGGGGATTCACAGTGCCCTTGAGGAAGTCTTTGGGCCTCATTACACGGTAGGTGGTAAACCATGGCGCTATTAGCACCATGGTTCATGCCGGTAAAATACCGGCACCACCTTGGTGGAAAGGGGAATTACCGCCCTATTCCAAGGTTGGCGGGGCGGTAATTCCCCCTTCCACCATTGCCCTTCCCCATTCCCATTTTTGCCCCATAGGGCTCTATGGGAATGGGGAAGGCGCTAATTACGGTACCGCAAATTGCGGTACCGTAATTAGCTCCACTGGTCCCTTTGCGGGTTGGTTTTTAACGCCTGCAAAAAGCAGGCGTTAAATTCCCCAACCCGCAAAGGGACCTCCTAGTAAGGCGGTAAGGATTTACCAGTACCGGTAAAATTCCGGTACCGGTAAACCCTTACCACCTGTAATGAGGCCCATGTTTCCACTTCTTATTTCTATATAGAAATGATGTCAAGTCTTGTGAGTTTGAGTGTAGAGATATACAGAAGAAAGAATTGTTCAGGTTTATGACTGTGAAACAGGCAGCTTCTGTTGGGATGCTGCACAAAATTGTTCCTGGGTTTGGAACTAAAGGATATTCTGCTTCTACAATATGATTAAGAGGGCGCAAGTCCTGTATAAAAGGCCACAATCCCCCATCACCTTTTTGACGGGGTATACGGCTGTGTTGCACAGTGTTTCTGATGGTACTAGGATGCCTTGCTTCACAAATGCTGCAATGATTTCATAGATACCTTCATCTGCCTCTCTTGAGAGTGGTTACTGTTTTAATCATGGTAAAATTGCTTCTGGCTTCAGCTTTATCTTCACAGCTCCCACCCCCTTCAGAAGCCCCACATCATAGGGACTAGTGGTCCATTACATGCTAGACACCTTGGCCAGATCCTCCTCAAGAAAGGTCTGCGGTGCCTTCAGCGCCATCGTCATTCTCTGTGGTACTTCTCTGAAATGTATCCTCACCCAGTAGGTGATGCTCATTTCGAACAGCATATCATGGTCTGATCTGTTTTCCCTGAACAATTCTTCGGCTATCACTGTGGTCAATCTGTATCATTCAGCTACGGCAATCACTGCTCGCCATGGTCGCCTTGTGTCATCCCCCCCATATACTGCTATCCACTCGTCTCCCATGATTACTGCCTCTAATGCCAGTGGCACTATCATCCCTCCCTCTCCATCTAATGATATCTCTGGTCTGAACAAGAACTCATTTGGAATGCACCACATCTTGCCCTGAATCCCTGGGAGCCATGCTATTGCAATCTCAGTCCCGTATTGGAACAGCTCCTCGTCCACGGCACCCGCCCTCTGTACCTTTTGTCCACAATAAGCTTGAATGATCTCCCTCACATTGAGAAGGTGTATCCCTGGTGTGGAGCACACTATGCCCTGGTCCATGAATAGAATGGTCATGTTAAGTCTGCTCACAATGTCTCTCCCCAGTATGTTTACGGGTGTCTGTCGGGAGTAAAGTAGGTGCAAGGATAGATCATGTTCCCCTATAGAAAGTGTAATATTGTCTGTGAAGGGAACCACTTCCGTAGCCCCAGAGAATGCTTGAGCATTCATGGCATCACCTGACAACCTATATCTCCCCTCCCAGATGCAGGATTTAGTCGCCCATGTGTCCACAAGAAAGGATAAAGTGTTGTCACCCATTGTCACCCATGTGCATGGCTCCTCCCCAGGGTTGGGTGTAATCAACTGGATGGAACACATCAAGTCTGTCGGTGGGCTGTCCTGTTGATTGTATAAGGACATCCCCTTCCCCAGCCCTACTATTGTGAACCCCCCAGGTTCCTAATGGGGGGCTTTGCTATGGAGTCCATACGTGCCATTGTCCCGTTGTTTGGTTGAGCATTATTCTGTGCCTGCGGTATCTGCTGTGCTGTGTATGCATTCTGTGTGTTACCTTGCGTCTTTGACATATGTGGTGCCTGCAAATACTGTGGTATAGGTGCTTTCATCTGCGGTGCCTGTGTCATCGGCCGGTGTGGCTGCGGGTATGTGTTCAGTGCCTGTCCTTGTTGTTGTGGTTGACCCTGTGTATAATACTTATCATGCTCCCCTTGGTATGCTGGCTGGTATTGCATCCCCCCACTCTGTGGCATCCCCCTGCTTCTGCACACTCTCGAAATGTGCCCTTTCTGTCTGCATACCAAGCACTGTGGTGGCTCCCTCCCCTGCCCTTGGAAACCTCCAGAAAATCCCCCTGGGCCCTGCTGCATCTGCTGCATGTATCCTCAAAACCGTACTGGAAATCCTCCTTGGTTATGATGTATCTGTGGTCCATACCCGCGTTCTCTAGGTGGTCCCCCTCTTCCTCGGAACCCATGCTGTATTTTCCGCCGCCCCCTGAATCCTCCCACCTCGGGCATCAGTGCGTGCTGCGGCTGTGGTGTCCCTTGCCCTCCTGTGCTTGTCAGTACTTCCCCTTCCATGGCATATTTAGATAGCTTCCTCTGCACTAACCTTGCTTCCTCATGCTTCCTCTTCTTATGCTTTTTCCCCATGTTTTCTTGCAGTAGCCTACAATGGTGTTCTATCGTGAGCTGTATTTCTGGCCACAGTTTTGTTTCCAGACCTACTAATTCCTTAAGCTGTTTCTGTACTGGTCCTCTTAACCCTTGGCACAATATGTGGTAGAATAATACTCCTGTTTTATCCCACGGTTTTCACGTTTCAAGGCACCAAAGCTCTTAAATCGTCTGAATATAGTGTAAGGGGTCTTCGTCTTCCCCCATTTTGCTTGCCATAATCGCACTAATGTCGGGTGTGTCTGAGTATTCTTCCTTAGAGCTTGCCATATGGGCGCTCAACATTTTGCAAATGGCGAACCGTCGCACACCATGTCCTGGGTGGTTACACCTGGGTGCCGTAACCTTCTCCATATGTCATCAGTGGCCTCCCCAAGGATTGCCACTAGTATCCCCTTTGTGTACCCCACTGCTAATTTCTGTTCCGCTGTCATTCTTTCCATTTGATATATCCATTTCTTCACACCCAAGGTTTATGATGGTAGCCTACACCTCAACTTTTCTTTGTCTATGTGCTTCCATGGTATATATTGAGGTCACGCACCTCCCTTTTCCAGTAGGGGCAACTCTGTGAAACCGATCTCCCCATCTTCTCCTCGTGTCAGCCTGATTCGCCTGTTGGTGTCTTTAATGTCAGTGTATGTTCTTTCTAGCTCCCCTTTCGGTTGCCCTGGGAGATCCCGAAGCCTTTGTACATATGGAACCAGGTAATCTAGGTTACATAAGGCATTCACTGACTGCAGTGCTCGGTCGTCTTTGCCTCCCTTACATCCCCTTGTGCTTTTTCCCATGTCCTAGGTCACACTTCTGTCGGCGCTTTTCTCAGTTGACTGGTGTTTGGGTTGCCCGCTTCCCTTGTCCCCACTACCCCTTGTGTTGTCTTCTGAGTTGGTGCCCATATTATTACAAAAGTAGTCCACGAAGCTCAGTCTCCCAGAGGTCGTGTCTATGTTGGGCTTCACTGTGAAGTCGATGTCAATCAAGTCTTGCCTGACTCCTCCTCTCAAATCCAAAGGATTCACACACTTCCACCTGGTCAGGACTGGCCTTTGCTCCTACCTCTTCTTGATAGAGTACCAACTCCTCACTGTAGACGAGAAGTGAAACAAATGGTGCAACATGGAAAGCTCCTTCATAGTCAAAGGTGGTGTTACTGCCAGATACTTTTGGGACACATAGTCACTTCACATCACCTTGTAGAGGTGCACAGAGGGCTGAGAACCAAACTGGGTCCCAGGCCTGGGGAGACCCGTCCAACCAATTAGGAGACAGAAATCCAGGGGTGGATGACAGAGGGCAAGGGCCAATGGTGAGTATGCAACCTTGCAACAATGTAATAGATAGTTTCATGGGGAATGTGTAGGCTAGCCACCTGACATGATAGGGCAATCAGCTAAGATCCCTATAGGGGATCCATAAGGTATACTACTGCAAGCACCCAACCAGCACAGGGGATATGTTTTCGGAGGATGGCCCAGATGATGATGGCATTTGGTATCAAAACTGGGAAGCGCATCTTGTGAAATGTAGAATTACTGGAAAATCGGGACTGTGCAGTATGTAATAATGACAGTTCTAACTTGCCCTTGGCTGCGTCCTCTGTTTATTGTGGGGAAAATGTAGTTGGGCCTTTGAGAGCCAGGCGGGTAAGCTCCTAGTCATCACCAGACCTTTGGCATACAGGGTTCCTCAACAACAAGTTGGTAGCAGAGGTCGATTAGGCTACGCCCGTTTGACACGAAGCCGCCTCTCCTGCAGCAGTGCCTAGAGGGCTGCGAGACACCTCGTAGGTTTTGAGAAGAGGGGGAAAGCACGCCCCGTGCAAAGGCCGTCAGTAGCCAGCTTGGAAATATCCTGCCTGGGATCCGTGAGGAGTCCAGCAGACCAGAAATGTGCATGGCAGCTTTGGGAGACCCAGCAGCCGAACAGCATCAGCAGATCACAGAGTGTAAGAATTGACCCAACCACACAGCAACTAAGGAGAGAGGGAAAGTAATGAGGGGTGCGAGTGTAGTACTGAGTATTGTTGAGTATCCTTGCAGTATGGTCAAGTATTGTCTATTAGTCTCGAGTATTGTCAAGCTTAATAGGGAAAGGAACGGAGGTATATGTCATTTTTTTGTGGTTACAGCACATTCAGTCTTGAGGTAAAAGGTTCTGGTGAATAACGTAGACTATTGACTCAAGGGCACAATAACAGAAGTTGTATGAATATTGGATTTCCTGTGGGTGGGTCATTTTAGCTCGGGTCTTAGATGATGGTATGCCCATAAGGTTTAGCAAAGGGACCTGATCTAGATTGCAGAAGGTGATTTGTCCGGTTAAATCTTGCAGAGACCTTTTATCGAAATGGCGATGCTGTAGGTACAGATTGAACACAAAGAACAGTGGTATACCCTGTTAGAAGGCAGGAAAACAGCTGTGGGTTCATGTGGGCTTTTCTTTATAAATGGTTGTGAAAGTTAGATCATAGCATTGTGTGCTCTTTAAGTGATCTTTAGCACTACCTTGTCCAGAGAGTTGGTGATGTCACCTGTTAGTTTGTGCATAGGTCTTGGAAAGCAGGAGGTGTTATGGACATGGTGTTCTGAAACCTTAGATTGGCAGAGGAGGTTGTCCAGTGGCAGTGCGTGGAAGGGGCATGCACAAGATTGGTGGGTGTGCCTGAGGAGGCAGAGAATTGTGGGAGCACGCATGACAGGTTGCTTCGGGGCCAGAGAGGCTGAAAAGAAAGTTGTGTTGTGTTTTTTCCCCAACAGCGGAGTGTCGAAAACCTCGACTTGAGGTCAAGTAAGAATAAACGCAATGTATCAAGGTAAGTGCGGGGATGACACGCCCCTACAGCACCTGTGTAAGACCCTTCCACCCTGTAAGCATAAGATTTGCAAATATAGCACGGAATTGATGAAAAGCACCAAGGGTAAATTGACTAAGCCATGGCCACAATGCAGAGGTTTTTCCAAGGATGTGCAGCAACCACTATTGTCACACTTGCACAGCACTTTCAAGGGGAATAAATTAGCCAATCGTATGGAGATATTGGAGCTCTTGAGGATGTTCTAGGAGGGCGAGAGGGAGGTGACGAAGTGTCAATGGATGCTAAGACACCGGGGCCAGTGTCCCCACCCTCCGCTCACCCACCCTCTCCTGTGAGAAAAAAGGAAGAGGACACAGATGACGAGCAAGGGCTTTACCCACTATGGGAGCAACAAGTAGCAGAAGGGTATTCAAATCCAGTATTCCAACCTCCACCATATACCAAGGAGGATGGGCAGAGAGGAGTTGGGCAGACGGACAATGGCAAGGGAGCACGCTGCGAGGCGTAGGCAAGCACGAAGGAGGGGCTAGGGGGCATAGCATTGAACGAATGGGTAGGGGGCAGATCCTCCGAAAGTTGGAAGGGAAAACAACGGGAGAAGTAGCAGGGGCCACCGAAGAGATGGAGGGCCATAAGGGGTTTAGCGAAGCAAAAGACATTGCAGAGATAATGGAAGAATAGGATGGAATGGAGAAGGAAGGAAAAGAAAGATGTGAAAAAGCATGTAGAGACAAGCAAAGAGAAGAGAAACAAGAGCATGAGCATTGAGAAAAGAGGAGGAGGGAGCTTGCACAGATAGAGAGATGAAGGGAAGAAGATGAGAAGGAAAAGTAAGTTTTCATAAAGAAGGAACGGACAAAGTGGGTAATAGAGCGACTCACAAGAGAGCGCACATGAAAGGAAGAGGAGGAGCGCCCGATCAGAGACATAAAGACATGGTGGACACTGGGCATTGGAGATGATAGAATGGGTGGGAGTAGACGAACAGAGCCAAATAGCATGTCTACAGAGGATAGAACAGGACAGACAGGACAGGCATGGAGGCCTGCGGGAGAGGTGTCATGTCACGCTGTTGGAGTCTGTGGAAATGATGGAGATTGCCTTCTGGGTTTGTTCACTCATGTTCGTACTGAACATGCATTGATGGTCTAGTGGTTTCCAAAATGGCAGCTGGTCTATTTTTATGCGGCTACCACACACCTCAGTGCATTGCAACCCTTGCATCCTATTTACTGGGCTAGACGCTGTATTAGTGAACCTCTGTTCAGGTACGCTTTTTCCCCTTCGCTTTCCCTCCTCTACATTACACCTCGCTCCTGTCTCCCCCTCTGCTTGTGTCTTGCCACATGGTCAGCCCCTGGCACTGTGTTTGTGTTTCTCTGCTTCTTTGGCTCCCATTAGCTTTTTCCTTGCTCTCCCTTTACCCGTTCCTCAAGACCTTGAATAGCACTTTCTCTGGAACTCCACTGCATCCGAAACAGAACCTCTACAAGAACAACACAGGTTTATTTTTCCCCTTCTTTGGGCTGTCTCCCTGGGATCCATACCACTGTAATTGTTTAACTACCGAGGCGCTGTGGCCTCCAAGGGAGGCAGACCCTTTCTCTTCACAAAAAAGAAAACAAACAAGGATACAAAGAAGAAAAAAAAGGAAGGAAAGGACACAGAAGGACTCTACAAGCTCTACAAAAAGCAGGCGTTAAAATGTGAATCGGGCGTTAAGGGTTTAACGGCGCCGCAGCCTTTTACGGCGCTGTTAATCCCTTAACGCCAGGGTTGTAATGAGGCCCAATGTCTATGTATCTGTCCTCTATCGACAGAACTGTGTAAGAATGTTTTTAGTGTATACGAATGATGTTTGTGTAAGCTGTGAAGGTTTGCGAGTGCTCTTCGTGGCTAATGCAGCTACATTGTGGTGCCACTAATGATGTCAGCACCGTGGGTTCTTTGGTATTTAATCGATGCAGTCAATCATGGTGTTTGGATCCATGATTACTGTCAAGTCACCTGTATCCACGAGGACATGCAATGGATGAGGTTGGAATGGCTGTCTGAGGGAAATCTCTCTGCATACGTGCCAGTCAGTGTTGCACTTGGGTGTTGTCTGAATAATGAGTGACTTCGGGTGTCCTTGACTATTCAGGCTGTCATGTTCATGGGGGTGACGAGGGGAATTCCTGGCACCCTCTCTTCAGTAGCACTTCAGCCACCCTTTCACCAACTACCAAAGCAACATATTCTGAGTTCTCCTAAATACAAACAAATCTCACTTAATTCACTAATGCTACCTACAAAGCCTATACAATATGCTGGGCCTAAACTCCAAATATAACCACCATTATTGTTGCTGCCCCTCCCTTCACCATGTGCTGCTCTCTAAAGTGTGTCAAAGCTGACTACGAATAACACGTGTGCAGAAATGCTAAACCAAATGTAAAAAATGCTATCACTCAGGGCCTGATTCACAGAAGCATTTTATAATGGTGCAATCCTATAGGGAAACTCTCTGTGAATCAGGCTATAAATGACCAGCTCTCCTTGCTAATAGAATTTACACAGTCTGAACCTCCTTCCACATTTGGAACATTGCACTTGCATGCCAACATTCCCCCTTTAGTTAATTCACTAACTAATCTTGCTTCCCTCTCCCTGTCAAAATCATCCTTGGGCACCCACACTTTACAAACATAACAGAGGCTCTCTCCTTTCAGCATACACCTTTCGGAGTGCCCCTCAAAAAACAACAATCCCCATCTCCTGCGCAATCAATCCAATGCTCAGTATATTTTTCTGGATTGACAGGGGGTTGTGAAAGTGTACATGGTGGACCAATTGGGTACTATATCCTGACCGTTCAATTTCTCCATTCCATTTGCCTGTCTGTGTGTGCACATGTTTCAAGAGGGGAGTGCCCTCACATGTTTTAAGGGTTAGGAACATCCTAGTAATTCCTTTGGATAGCGTCTGCGTGCAGCACCTTGGGACCAGCTGACAGGATCAAAATATGATTAACAACAGGACAACGATAGGAACTAGCACTTATACAGCTATGATCATCCATGAAAGAACCCATGAAAACATGGCATTTAGCCTATCATTCTCCACCACCCGACCTCCTTTTTCCATTGCAGCACATAAATTGTGTAGGGCCCCATTGGCGTGTGTCAGGGACTCGTTATCCGAATCAATGGGTGGAATGTAGGAGCAACATGAACTGCCTGTTTGGCACATACAACGCCCTCCATGGCAGTGAGGCATTCAAGTATGTATCAGTTCTGCAGAATCATTAATATGATGGCCCTCAACTCCTCTCTGATCTCCCCAGCCCCTGATTGGTGTTGCTAGGGGTCACATGACCTGAACAGCAACACCATGACTGGGCAAGCAGGCAAGATAAGCCACTTGCTCCCTGGAGCTGTTCGGGCGAGGAGACCACCGCCACTCATCCAGGTAGGTGAAGGCCATTCTGGCCAACAACCCTAGTCCCCACCCACAGCCCCTTCCACCATGAACCCAGACCCCCATCTTTTTTTTAAAAAAAAGCCCATCCCCAACCCCTCTTCTGCCCCGACCCCAGTCACTCCATATTTATTTTTAAAAATCCCACCCATATCCACCATAGCCCCAGCCTGCCCTATCTAAGCCTTGATTGGTGTTGCCGTGGGGGGGGGCATGACCCAACTAGTACTCTTACTGGACCCCCCAGGGCATCCGGTGAAGGGCAGTGGATAAGGGCATCTTCCTTGTTTGCCTGTTTCCAGACTACTCGCCCCAGCACTGAAGCCCCCGCCAACCCACAGGACCATTGAAAACAAGGTAAAGGACTACACAATAAGTTTGAATGCATCATTTATCACCACGTTTAGTACATTTAACTGTTTTAAATCCTGCTATAGTTAAGTGTCACCATTGGGGATTTACTCAGCTTACATTTTGCTATTTAAATGTGTTCTTCAGGGCGGTTAGCACCATTTTGAGTTCTGCTGCCTTGAATTGTGCAACTTTAAATTTCGCTACTGTGAGGTTTCACCCATTTGAATTTTCATACTCTGAGTCTTCACCACATTTGAATTTTCCTTCCATGCTTGTATCATTTTGAGTTCTGCTGCTTAAACATTTTACCATTTTGAATTTTGTTACTGTGAGGTTCGACCACTTTCAATGTTTGTACTGTGAGGTTTCACCACTCTGAATTTTGCTACTGTGAGGTTTTCCATTATACTACATTTTTACTGCAATATCGAGATGGCGCAGACAGGAGGACCTGCACTGGTGGTAGCTGCATGTAAAGTATAGCAGAGCTCTCAAATGTAGACAGTTGACCTGGGGATTGATAGACTTTTTACAATACCCTTGCCCGCTCTTGCACCTCACCCCATAAAATACAGCTGAGTCCCACTGCAAATACAGTGCAGCTGTCGCATAGCCACTGACTTAGCAGTCTTCCTTATGCCTTTGCAATATACACTGCATGACATATGTGCTGCACGATTTAAAATACCTCAACCTAGTCATCTTTGCTCATCAGAAAACAACTATCCACTGGCATTCTATTCCTTCTTCTTGTCTGCACAGACTATGGTTTTCCGAAAAGGATTCATCTACTGCAGCGCTACAAGGCCATACCAATGTCAGTAGGCACTATACAAATATCAAGTAAAATAACATAACATGCAGAAGAGCAGATGTGGACAGACATTTAAACCTTGGGCCTCATACTTTAATAAGTGTTCCGCTTAATTTTAAGACTATTTGCGAAGGCCACAAAGCAAAATTACCTCTTTCCAAGTGCACCACTCAAGCTACAGACACGCATTTGAACTCTGGGATTAAAAAGACCCTATCCCATGCTTCACTAATTGTAATATATACTCCCCTGAAACTACATCTGCTTTTTATATAGGTTCTTATTAGTGCTGCTGTTAAATGTTCTTCGTTCCAATCAATAGACATATAACCTTTATTTCAACACAGGGTGGTGTCATTGGTTCTGAGTGCTACGATAATATAAACGCCTTTACACAGTCCCTGCTCAATAAGCTGTGATTGAATGTTTCTTGTAAATCATGCAAGCAGCATCATCGGTGGATCACTGCACTACCTAAAATTAAAAAAAAATGTGTTGAACGCTTTCATTGACTTGCCCATGAAAAAATCAAAGACACATTAAAGAGAGACTTTTTTTTTAGGACTTTGAATAGATGTTTGTTCGTTTGAAAAATGAATAACTTTTTTGTTCAGGATGGATGCAAGGCAACATAACTCATGCACTCTATGGGCTCTGCTATCCACTAATGACTGATGTAGGTCAGCAGAGATGCAGCTAAGCCCTAAGCGCAGAAATGGCATATTTCTCTGAGAAAATGAATTGTTGTGTGAAATATAATTTTGCAGTGGACTGAAATATGATCACACACTTATACAAATGATTTGGACACAAGTGTATTTTGAGAACGATGAGGTAGTTGCATGTTTTACTTTGAAAAGGAGTGTGTGCTCTCTCGTTCCCTTGTGGATCACCTGAGTGGACTTTGGCAGTGAAGGAAGGCTGCCAAGCCTATCCCTATGGTGCCAGACAGCCTCTGCATATAGCCATTACTAATGGACTGTTGTCCTCCTAGGGTGTTGTCCTTAATGTAAATGTGTTCTTTGACATCGCAAGCCTGCTTTACCACCATATCACTAATTTAATTCTCTCATACTGCATTTCAGTGGCTTATTTAACAATGCACTACATACAAGGGCAACACTAATTTTTTCTTCGTCATCTGAGGCCAATTAGGTTTGGTTCAGGGATGGGAGATGCTTGGATGGTGCATTAAAATCGACATGTGGGGCATGAGGCATACTTCAAATTTTATGTTTACAACACCGAGTGGTAACGTGTGAATACACCTTCAATACTTGTTAAGTGAAAGAAGGGTGTGCAATTTAAATTCACCTAGTGATATTTAAGCTCTGAGTGTTTTTTCATGTTAATGTGCTGGTAAAATCAGGTACATGTTGACTAACAGTATACAATGACCCAATCTGTGGTGGATGTGTTTGCTTTGCATTGTGTATGGACATTTAATTCGTTCCTGCTGCTTCAGTAAGAATCAGAAATATCGTATGTAGATAAAGTATCAGATGATAGATAGTCCCAGGATGGGGGTGTATTTAAATCAACACCTAATGTTGATATGCACATTTTAGCTGGTAAGCAGACACTACAACCCTTCTGAAACTACAACTCCCCTGCTGTCCCTCTATTAACAGTGCAAGGTAACTGCAGTGCAGGTGAGAAGGGTAGGCAAGGCTGGACTATGCAGATTAACTCCCAGAAGAACCCTGCCCCAGCCCAACAGGTATCCAACCTTCCACACCACCATGACCATCCCCATAATGCTCTGAGCTGTGCTCAAGAACTTCCAGGCAGCACTGTCCAGAGCCTTGCACCCAGAGAAGGCACAGATTGAAACAGATTGAAACCAATTTAAGAGTACTCATATATCCTCCCAGCTTTCATGGCTACAGAACATGGCAGTTAATGGCCTAGGGAGTAAGAAGAGGAGTGTGTGCTCTCTCGTTCACTTGTGCATCACCAACTACACATTGGCAGCGGAAGAAGCCTGCCAAGCCTATCCCTATGGTGCCAGACAGCCTCTGCATATAGCCATTACTAATGGACTGTTGTCCTCCTAGAGTGTTGACCTTAATGTAAATGTCTCCGTTGACACAGCAAGTCTGCTTTACAACCTTACCTCTAATTTAATATTCTCATATTGCATTTCAGTCACTTAACAATTCACTACATACAAGGGCAACACTCATTCTGTCTTCATCACCTGAGGCCAATTAGGTATGCTTTTGGATTGGGAGGTACTTGGATGGTGCATTAAAATCGACGTAAAGGCATACTTTAAATGTTATGTTTGCAACGCAGAGTGGTGACGTGCAAATGCACCTTCTATACATAAGTGAAAGAAGGGTGTGCAATTTAAATGCACCTAATGATATTTAAGCAATGAGTGTGTGTTCATGTTAATGTGCTGGTACAATCAGGTGCATGTTGACTCACAGTATACAATGACCCAATCTGTGGTGGATGTGTTTGCCTTGTATTGTGTATGGACATTGAGTTCCTTCCTGCTGCTTTAGTTAGGTACAGATCTTTACTCTGGTGTATAATTGTTTGCTGTGCTTCTTTTTTCATATTCCAGCATGTAAGTGTCATTATTTGTATGTACTGAGTGAATATGTTCTATTCTCCTAGGAGCATTGTGCATGCAGATTACCCCGTACAAGACAACACCACGGCGAGTAGTAGTCATATGATGTGTCTGAGCCATGATTGGTTGGCATAACTACTTGTAGAAGAACAGAAGGCTGTGCAGCTGTGCAGCAGTGACGTAAACCCCTGTCCAGAACGTAGCCTTACCGAGTGATGCAAATACGTGGCACGTCAAATATGACAGCGAGGCTTAATGTTGCCTGAGAACTTGAGGCAGTGTCACGTGAAATGACACGTGGGATATCAGTTCCACGCTGTAGCTGATTCCATATGGGAGAGTGATCTGCCTTGGGAGGGGCTTGTGTCACTTGAAATGAAAAAATGAAATTGCGCAAGCAGGAGATGTGTTGTGGACCAAATACCCACGGTCAAGGGAGGCTCCATTATGAAGTGTACTATTTCAAAGTCACAGGTTCAATGTATCCTGTTATCAAATGTATTATTCTAATTCTGCAAAACCCTGATGAAGCTCGAATCAGGGGACAATTTCTCAGGAAGTGGATACTCTGCCAAGTTCCCTTTTCATTTCTCTACAGCTGTAAAGAAATAAAACTGCCCTTGCTTCTCCGCTTCTTGATTGAACCGAGTTTTGGATATATTTGGACATTTACTGGCATGCTGCTTAGGCTGACGGCACCTTCTTCAATCGCATTTGAGATTTTACTCATTTCCTTTTTTACTGTTTGTGAATTTTGTTTGGAATGATATAAATGTTTCCAGATTGTATTTGCAACGAAGCAATGTGTTTACCATGTTTGATGGGGGAGGGTTTTGATAGCTCTATCGGTGGCCGACGGTGGAATTCCTATTAAGTGACATGTGTATGGAGATTTAGGGCCTAATTCACAGAATTGTTTTATAATGACAAAACCCCATTGGAAACTGTTTTGTGAATCAAGCCCTTCGAGTGGTTGAAATGCTCCATAATAGGTGAGCTTGGAGAGTGAATTGCTTTAGGTGACTGGCGTCCTAAAGATATGCGCTGACCTTCGTTCAGCTGAAACCAAAGAAGAATACAATTATGATTTTCCTTCAATAACGCACTGCAATACAGACTTCTTCTTTCTTCTGATTGTACTTTATAACAGGCTTCCTCTAGATTCACATCATCCCCTTAGGATGATGTCCCAGGGTTAAACGTTCACATCATACCTTAGGATGATGTCCCAGGGTTGAACCTTCACACCATACCTTAGGATGATGTCCCAGGGTTAAACGTTCACATCATACCTTAGGATGATGTCCCAGGGTTGAACCTTCACACGATACCTTAGGATGATGTCACAGAGTTAAACGTTCACATCATACCTTAGGATGATGTCCCAGGGTTGAACCTTCACACCATACCTTAGGATGATGTCCCAGGGTTAAACGTTCACATCATATCTTAGGATGATGTCCCAGGGTTGAACCTTCACACCATACCTTAGGATGATGTCCCAGGGATAAACGTTCTCATCATATTTTAGGATGATGTCCCAGGGTTGAACCTTCACACCATACCTTAGGATGATGTCACAGGGTTAAACGTTCACATCATATCTTAGGATGATGTCACAGGGTTGAACCTTCACACCATACCTTAGGATGATGTCACAGGGTTAAACGTTCACACCATACCTTGGGATGATATCCCAGGGTTAAGCTTTCACGTCATACTTTAGGATGATATCCCAGGGTTAAACTTTCACTTCATACCTTAGGATGATATCCCAGGGTTAAACTTTCACTTCATACCTTGGGATGATATCCCAAGGTTAAGCTTTCACTTCATACTTTAGGATGATATCCCAGGGTTAAACTTAATCATGATATTTGTGATCAGATGAGTTTGTGTAGAATAGCATAGATAAAGGTAATGCCTGGTGGTGTTGAGCTGGTACCAATCATTAAACTTCCAAATCCTAGAATAGAGATGAGGTAGTAGGGTCCATAGTACTGAATACATAAATCTCCACATGCCAAGATTTAGTAGCTATTAAAAAATCCTGCGTATTTCCTTAAATAAAATATCTTAATTTGGGTGTGCGTTTGAAGCAATATTTACATTGGGCCTCATTACGACCCAGGCGGTAAGGGGTTTACGGCAGCGTAAACAGCGCCGACCCTTACCGCCTGAGTACGAGGTCCCTTAGCGCCATGGCGGATTTAAAACCTGCTTTTAGCAGGTGTTAAAATCCATGGCGCTAAGGGACCATGGAGTTAATTACGCCACCGTAATTTACGGTGGCGTAATTAATGCCTTCCCCACTCCCATTATGCCCTATGGGGCAAAAATGGGAATGGGGAAGGGTAAATGGGGATTGGGGACTTACCGCCCCGCCAAGGTTGGAATGGGGCGGTAAGTCCGCCATCCACCATGGCGGAGTTTGGAACTTAGTGGCATGGACCATGGTGCTTATAGCGCCATGGTCCTCCGCCAAGGTCGTAATGAGGCCCATTGTGTTTTAAGGGATTGTTTTTATCAAATTACTTCTATTTTGAGCATTTCTAAATTATTTTTAGAAAGTGATACATTTTTTATTTACCAATCAAATGGTTTTTCTGTAATAAACTGAATTTAACATTGTTGGATTGGTTCTATGTCATTTCATCGTGGGATGTTTTTTCGCAGTTTTTTTTACTGTGGATTCTTTAATGAAAAAGCTCAGCACATTTTTTATTTTTGTGTGGGGTTCCCCCCAAGCCCCATCACCTTACATTTTTTGTATATACCCGAACACCCACACCCCAAATATATATTTTTTTAACCCCCTCTAAACATGGCCAGTGCAGTGCCAGTGCAAGGTAGAAGAAAGGGCGGAATATGCAAACGTCCTCATTAAAGCAGAGAAATGAGGGATAACATGGGTGTGGGGAGGGAGGCACAGTGCAAATATACAAACATGCCCAATGAAGTGCAAAGAGAGTTGACTTCACAGATTCAATTGTGCAATTGTGCAAACTGTAAACGACTCTGATTTTATCGCCACCCGTGACAAGCCGCAAAGTAGGACTGCGCCATGCAATCCTAAATTAAAAAAAAAACCTGCAATCCTAAGTTAAAAAACGGCATGCAATATTAGAGAAACATTGCGACCATGCCGGTTCCTGCATTGCTTCTATTGCTTCATGGAAGGAGGAGGAGAAGTAGGAGGAGGGCCAGAATCTACCATACGCGCACAACAATATTGGGAAAGCCTGATGAGGAAGTATATGGCACATACTACTCCCCCCATGTCATCCTTGAATTGGTCGTGTTTTCGGAGAATTACCTGCTTTCTCCAACCATGTGCTCACAGCCAATACCACCGTTGGTGAAAGTCCTAACTGCCCTTCACTTCCTGGGGACTGGCACATTACAATGCACCACAGCCATTGTCGGTGGTATTGCACAGCCTACACAGTGGGCCTCATTACAAGTTTGCCGGTCCTGTAACAATGGTGGCAGTAAGCTACTGGCACCGTTGTTACCGGTCAGGCAAAATACGAGGTCTGTGAGCGGGTGCGTTTCCTGTCAGGGCAGAACCGCACCTGTGCACAGACCTTGACCGATGCACTGGCACCATTCATTAATAGTAATATTTTCCAGCGCCCGGGAATGAGCTATGACTGTGTCTGCCAGGGCTGTAATATCCCGGTAATTTCCCAGTCCCGAGTGCCGGAAAATTCATGACTCTGGCGGCAGCCATGTGGGCATTTACCGGCACGGCTGCCACCAGAGTCATAATGACCCCCAGTCACTCTGCCTCAAACAGGTCCTAAACTGCATCATAGCATGCATGCACAGCCACATAGATATGCCATGCAACGTGCAGGCAGGGAAAAGAGTGGCCAAGAATTCTGTGCAGTTGCCCAGCTCCAACACGTACTTGGGACAATTGATTGCACACATGTTGCACTACAGCCCCCATGAGCCACAGAACATATATAACGGAACTGAAAAAAATTGGCATTTGCTGAACATGCAGGTGATCTGTGATGCGACGGGTCACATCATACATGTGAATGCAAACTACCCTGCATGCACCCACGATAGCTACATATTAAGCCATTCCCCCATCCACCAGGCACTGGCATCGGGAACGTTCAGCAACAAGTGGCTCCTTGATGAGTTTCAGCCAGCACACACCCCAAAACACATACCTAAACAATATTTGATAATCGTCATTTACAGGGGACAGTGCTTATACACTATCACTATTCCTGGTGACGCCTATCCAAAATCCCACCACACCAGTGGAGGCCCGCTACAATGCAGCTCACATTTCCACCAGAGGCATAATCGAGCGCACATTTGGAGTGCTGAAATCACGGTTCCACTGCCTGGACTATTCAGGTGGAGTACTGTTCAATGCACCAGATGTGTCATGTAAGATCATATTGGCATGTTGCATCCATTTCACGGCATACCAATAGAGGTGCATGAAGGGTTGCGGCCACAGGTAGTACCCATACCATTAGCAGGCCAACCAGTGAGGGGCCAGCGCATACGCAATCAGCTCATCCAGACATACTTCACATGAATAACAGCCAGTGTGAAAGTCACTCCAAAGCCACATCCCTGATGGGTTTCGACGATGAAACATGGCAAGCATACAAATACAGATAACAGGGTCACTGGCCTACACAGATCAACCAATAAAGTAACATGGACATGACTCATTAAACAATATCAAACAGAGAGCATGGGACACCATACCATATTGAGCCACATCCATTACCCGTTACTGATGCATGAACCCCCAATACGTACATTGTAATTGACTGTCTGTCTGATAATAAGCACGTGCCTTTTAAATGCCATTTAAAGCGGACCCCCTTCCTTGGTGGAGGGGCCACAGGGTTGGGCGGGTCGAGAGGTGTTAGGGCAGTGGGAGAACTGGCAGCTGCAGGCAGCAGCTGCCCAAGACTGGCAGGGGGCAGCATGAAGACAGCTCCAGCACAACAATGGATACGCAGCGGGTGGCCTGGTGTGGGTAGCCAAGCCCCCCATCATACTGGGTGGCCAGGGGGTTCATCGGCAGGGCCAAGGGAGTCTGCTGCCCAAGGATCAAGACTCTGAGCTTGTGCCATGGTATTTATCCCTCCTGTGAGGGCTGTGGCACCTGAGGACCAGAGCTGGGTTAGGGGTGATCTTCCGCCTTGCATCATAGGATGGTGCCACATGGCTGGGTTCTTGTGGGGTGCAGATGCGGGACATCACTGCCTGCCTTTTGGAGCCCTGTTCAGGACCCAATTCCACACCATGACTGCCTTCACCATGCCTGTGCATCCAACTGCTGGGCATTGTTGGGATTCACATTCCACTCTTGCCCTTTGGTATCATTTGTTGAATGCCCGGTGCTCAGGGCTAACAACCCAGTGTGTCCCGGTCCACCTCACAGAGCCCTGCCAGCTCTTCCGCTGGGACCCCTGCCAGAGCCCAGGCCCTACATGGCCCACATCTTCCAGGCTCACTTCAGCCTCGCTCTGGGCTCAGGGCCAATTGGCGACGCCTGCACTGTGGGCAACCAGGCCACCTCGTGGGAGTGGGGGGGTCGGCTTGCTGCCTTCCTGGTGCACATCTACAGGCAGGGGGGGGCATTCGACAGCTTCATCATGCAGACGCTACCTTAGTTGGACACTTCCCATCCACCGTTATGCGGGCCAAAGGTGACAGGCCAGAGACAAATGTATGTTTCAGCCACATGTCCTATGTTTCAATTTGAGGGGGATGCATGGGTGCAGAGTCAAGAGGTTTTGGGGTGCTCCCTGTGGGTGCTCGTACTTTTTGGGGGATGTGTGGGTGTAGTGTTATGTTTGTGGGGTGTAGATTAGTGTTTGTACAGGGTGTAGGAATAGTGGGCATCAGTGCAATTTGCATTTGGGGGTGTGAAGATTTGTGGTTGTACAGGGAATAGGAGTAGTGGGCGTAGGTTCAATTTGCATTTGGGGTGCAGATTGGTGCCTGTACAGGGAGTAAGAATAGTGGGCATAGATGCAATTTGCATTTGGGGGTGCAGATTGGTGGCTTTAGCGGTAGAAGGAATGGTGGGCGTAGGTGCAATTTGCCTTTAGCAGGTGTGGATTTATAACACTACTGGGACTGTGAATGGTTGGAATAAGTATAGGTAATGGTGATCATCCTGCAATATTAGATTATTTTTGCTGCATCTTTTTACACGGTTCACATTCGCGCAAAAGTGTCTATTTCAATGGGTCCTTGGTTTGCACTGGGGAAGTGTTGTGGGCGTGTCTGGTGTCAACCGGTTTTCTTTGCACTGTAGGTCCCTGCTTACACTGATTTCTGTAAATCGTCTCCTCACACGTTGCATTTACGCCACGCAATCTTGGCGCATGCACAAACACGTTTGCGTGAACTTAGCACTTTTTTCTGTAAATCAGGCCCTGTGTCTGTGTGTGTGTGTGTGTGTGTGATATGATTTTATGCATGGTAGGATTGTTAAGATCTTTTGGCAGTATAGCAAAGAAGTGGTGGTAATTGCATTACCGCCTTTTTTCCTGCGGTAACAAAAGTGCTGCCATTTCTACCGTTCCATCAAATTCCGAGTTTGATCTTGTAGTCGAGGATTTAACTCCAACCTTGAGCTGCAGCTAAATCTTCCATTTTAGGGCCACAAATTGGCAGATTTACTATGCAGACTTATTTCTACCAGTAAACCTGTCAAAAATCCCCATGGAGTCCTGTGTGCAGCAAAGGTTGAGATTTGCACTACCGTACCACCACTTGTAATGCTGTGGTAAGCCTACAGGACTGAGTGGCAGTAATGTTAAATGATTGTGGCTGTAAATGTCAGACTTGTAATGAGACCTCATGTGTTTTTTCCCCAAATATATTTTTGCTGGACATTTTAGCATGACATTATATTTTTCATTAGATTTGCACTACCGTACCACCACTTGTAATGCTGTGGTAAGCCTACAGGACTGAGTGGCAGTAATGTTAAATGATTGTGGCTGTAAATGTCAGACTTGTAATGAGACCTCATGTGTTTTTTCCCCAAATATATTTTTGCTGGACATTTTAGCATGACATTATATTTTTCAAATGTCCAACTTGCTTCCATGGGGGATGTTTCTCCGCTTATCCACCACACACAGTCCTCGTCGACTTCTACTTCCCTCCTCACTGCTCCGGTTCCACCTTTGTGTTTTTATACCCTTGTACATTTTGATTTCGTATCTGAAAGGCATTTACAGTTGTTATAGAGTTTTGCAAAATTTTTCTTGGTATTTATTTGTCAATGAATTCACCCCTCACTCAGTTCTCTTTGGGCTGTAATGGTGGTTTTGTTACACTAGCATGTTATGATACACTGTGATATGTCATGGGATGTTATGACATGTCCTGTTATGTCATTTCATTTGAATGTCAAGTCTCTTTGACAAGGCCAACTAGAACTGAAGCACTCAGAAGGTGACATGTAAGTCTCCGCAAACTTCCAAATAAATATGTAATACACATTAGTGCCACTAAGTTCCTTTAAAGACTGCAACGCACAAAGTAGTCCTGTAAACTAGCAAAACGACTCTACACCCTTACTGAATGAAATATTCCTCGTCTGCCCTCTTTTAACAGTACAAGGTAACTTAAGTGCAGAGTGAGAATGAAAGAGCAGGATTAGGCATATTTTCTCCACGAACAGCCCAGCCTCAGCCCAAAAGGAATCAAGCCTCACTCATCCTTATTGCTGTCTCTTTAAAGCTCCTATCAGGCCTCTACAGCTTTCAGATGGCCCTGTTGGGGGCATTATTGCCAGAGAAATCACAGTTCAAAGTCCCTGCTTGTCATAATGGGGGACTTCAAAATCTCCTATATGACTAAGGTCCAACAGCTCCAACTTGACTCCACTCTCTCTGAAATCTCACTAGTCAACAGACATAGGGTCTCATTATGAGTGTGGCGGTCTGGAAACAAGGGTGCCGGTAAGCATACCGGCACCCTTGTTTCCGGACTGCCACACTCCGAGTCTGCCTGCTGGGGCCACTGCACCTGACAGGTCTGAACCTGTCAGGTGCAGCGGCCCCAGTAGGCAGACTCATCACGGACGCACTGGCACCATTAGCAGCAGTGCCAGTGCTTCCCTGAGCCCATTCCACAGGAATGGGGTCTAATATTTTTCGGCAGCTATCTTCCCGATCCGCTGGGACTTGTAATGTCCCGGTGGCACCCAGAAGCTAGAAGCCGGAAACTGTGTTACGAGGGCAGCGGCAACCCGCTCGTCACACCAGCGGGTTACTGATGACCTCATGATGAGGCCCATGACCTTATAACCCACACCCAAGGAAACTCTCTCAATCTCATATTCGTATCTTTCACAATGGTCGCCTCTGATAGCACAATTGACCCATCCTCGTGACCTCTCTCTCATTCACTTCACTTTCTCTTTTGCTACCATACTCGTCTCTCATCTATCGTCAAGCAGAAATTCAAGCTTGAAGCCATTGCCACCACCTCAGCCAAGTCAACATCTCGCTCCAAGCTCTCTCTCCCCATGCTCACTCCATTGAACACATCTTTACCAAATTCAACCTTACTCTGTCTTCTGTCTTCCCCCTTCAACAATCACTACCCTTCACCCTCTTTTAGCTCTTCTTGTCTGAATTCTCAACCATGGATCTCCCCTGTCATGCATCTGCTGAGGACAGCAATGCGTAGCTGCTTACGGAGTTGGCACAAACACTGATCCTCACTCACTCTTCTCGATGCCTTCAAGGACTCTCCACAGACCCTGACCCAAGCTATTGACACAGCCAAATACTCTTTTATATTAATCCTGTTTCCTCTCTCCGCTTGCACCCTTGCAAACTATCCAGGAACCTTTAGCTCACTGTACCTTTCACAGATGGGAAATAACCATTTGCATATCAGTCTTTGTCCCATCCACATGGGCAGTCCAGCACCAAAATGCTATGGCAATTCCCTTCTGAACAAGAGTACCAACAGCAACCCCATACACGTGCCGCCTTGTTGGGCATCATCAGTGTGGTGGAGCTGAGGCTGCAGACTCTAGAGTGGGTACCATCCCATAGAACAGGCCATTTTTGCCGTGTTCGTTCTCATAGAGAGGCGCCCATGACTAATCTTTTGATTTTTTCAAGGACCTTAGGTTTAGTCACCCTAAGTGTCCTAGGGTCATCCCGATGTGGACCCCTTGCTCACTGTGCTCAGAGAGGCACAGCTCCACCTCACTGATGAAGCCCAACAAGGCTGAAACACGTGTATGGGGTTGCTGTTGGTACTCTTGTTCAGAAGGGAATTGCCATCATCAGGACCATGCAATCATGGTCTTTGCAAGACCATGCATAGGTCATCAAGACCTATGGAGCCCAAATCCTGCCAGAGCTTCTCATCTCCCTATCAGAACTCCGTCTTTCTCCTGAGGGCTTAAACACACTTCAGAAAGGGCCTATTCCCAATTCCCTGATGAGAGGGAAGGTCAGCATGTGTTGACCCTTTCCCCACATTAGAGGGAAGGAGGCCTGGGGCCAATTTCATTAAGGACCTGTCCAGTATAGCCTCATCTTTACTGATTATATATTTGCTTTGGTTTCAGACGTATTTAAAATACTTACCATGCAGATTATTCCTGACGTGGCAAGTGATCATACCACATTAAGACTTGTTTGGTTGATGGTGAGAGAGAGAAAAACTGTGCAGATACACTGAAATGTAACCTCTGATCAAATAACAAAGGATGTCGACTCATTGAACATTTTATCAATTGAGCTCAGACAGAACTACCCATAAAAATACATGGGAATTTTTGAATATGTGTTACTCTATTAAAGAAAAAGACATAACTTTTATCCTCTACAAGTTTCCAAAATCTATGGAGGTGTTATCTAATGACCAATCGTCACCTATATTGACGTGGAAATCTCAGGAGCAGAAAAGTTGGAGGCTTGGTGCATTTATATTCCTATGGTTCCTAGTTGGAGAAAGAGAGCTAAAAAGGAAACTAAGAAAGAATATACATATTTTGATTTATTTATTGCATATTAGTTTATTAAAAAACATTTTGCAAAACCATTAAGTCCCATCACTTTAGAAAAGCACTATAAGATTCATTATATCCAGTCCCTGCAAGGAAAGAAGAAAGTTAGTTTGACTCCCTCCTTAACCTGGCAATTGTCACTGTACTCCTTCAAGTACACCATCATCCGATCAGAGGGAGTCACCGTGGGTGTCCTTTCAGGCCTAGGCACACTCTAATAAAGTCAGATGGGCTAATGGTAAGGCACACCCGGGCACCTCTCAGAGCAATTGACCACCATTCCACCGCAGTTAAGGATTCTGTGTTTTTGATGAATTTGGCTAAGTGTTTTGTACTCAGATCCGTTAACACCACACATGAAGTCGCAAGGTGTTGCAAGGATCCCATGATGCTTCTAGCCCACAAAACCTACACATCGGAGACAATGAGTGGGCTTTTTATCTCGCAGCCAAAATCTCCATTGTTGGCAGGCGATTAGTCTGATTCTCATCAGCTGGAGTTTGTATTCGGGATCCGGGAATCTCCTTATGTATCTCTGTGGCTGGCTGTATGCTTTCTCCTCAAGTAAAAGCTGTTTATGGAGTTTGTAGTTTTTAGCTTCTTCTCCAGTCTATAGTTTTTATTTTTAATTTATCCGGGTCTGACAACAGCTCTTCGGTAGAGGCTTCAATTGTAGTTAGGGTCTTTCTGGAGGAGCCTTCCCACATTGAGCCAAAGATGTTGTCTTGTTTCGCTAGTTCAGCTTGTATCAATTGGAAGCAGAAGGCCGGGTCAGGAGTTATATATTTCCTGAAGATGCACAGAGTTTTCCAGTCCACTGATGCCCCTAGTGAAATAAGACCCAGCTCTCTTCTCACAATTTGAATAGGTATTAGTTTTGGGAGGCCAAGGACACGCTTCCAGAACTTCCCTTCGAGTAGTGGCCACAGCTGATGAGGAACAGTCACCAGTGCCTCCGAGCCATATGTTAGTGTTGGGGCCATCTGGGCTTTATAAAAATCCATCACTGGTTGCAAAGAAAAGTCGCAGAATCTTCTCGTAAGGATTAGAGCTTGATTGGCCAATGCTTCGCTTTCCTTGTCAAGGCAGCCATATTATCCTTCTCCGCTAGGTTTGCAGATATCAACAGACCCAACTATTTAAAATATAAGACACACTCCAGTTTTTCTCCACCTATAGTCCAGCTGAACATCCGCTTTCAGTTGTTATGCTTCTGGAGTTGCATCCCCTTGGTTTTCCCTCTGTTGATTGAGAGTTTGTTGTTGTAGATGTACTGAGGAAGTGGACAGCCCTGTTTTACTCCGTGTGTTGTTTTGATTTTATCAGTCAGAGTTCCTTCTGCATTTAGCCTCATTCTGAAGGAAGTGTGTCATAATGTACACTGGAATGCCGGCTTGCGGTAATGCGTAGTCGACTTTGCAGGTGCCAGATGTAAAAGGATCGTTGGTGAGGGCTGTGTGGCATTGTGACCACGGTGGTCTGTCGAGTGAAATAAACACTTACTTTCACTTATACTGCCTCCCGGATTACTTCACTGGTGATGAGGGTAAGCAGGGACAGTCCATGTGCAGCAGCTCACGGGTGCAGGACTCGGCGCCCCAGCGGATTGAGTGGCCACAGCTGATCCGGACGCATCTCTCGCTCCAGGGAGGTACAACGGCTAAGGGAGAAGACAAAGATCCTGCAGTGTGCATCCGGGCACAAAAAAAAGAACAAAAAAAAGGTTTTGGAGCCACACCGGAATATAGCTAGCTGCATCTATACGCTGGCAGCCACCCCTGATTGCTGGGCAAAGGCTGTTACTCTCAATGACAGCAGCGGCAGGGGCGTTGCTAGGGGGGGGCTAATGGGGCTATAGCCCCTGATCTTTTGGTTGTAGCCCCGGATAGAATCTCAGGAGCTACAGCCAAACGACTAGCTAGCCCCCAGTCCCGACAGTTCCGACACCAGCTTAGCCCTGGGTCTTTTCCAGACCTAGCAACTCCCCTGAGCAGCGGCATTAGGAAAACGGAGAGAAGGAGATCAAGCAAATTAGGCGGAGCGAGCGAAACCAGAGAAACGGCCGAGTAGGAGTTTTGCCGTGTCCGGAGGCAAATCACAGATATTTGCAGAAGTTTTGCTAAACAGACATTTTGCACTCAAAGCAGCACAGCATTACGGGGAAACATGTCTGCGTACCCATTGTGGTTGTTGCAGGTGTATGGAAGTACTGGCAAGATATATCCATAGTAGAAAGGAAGTCTACATAGTCTACTAACATTAAGACATGCAGCAAGTGCCAGTGACTGGCAGAGTGAGTGCACAGGTATATTCTACACAATAGTGAGGGAGTTACTAGCAAATTGGACTGGCAGAGCACACAGTCAGCATGCAGCAAATGCCAGGCCTCCACCAGGGTTTTTGATGTCCCCACTTGAACTACCCATTCCATGGGATTTATGGGTGGATGTTTTCATGGTATACATGAGAGCGGCAGAGGGGGATGTGGTACAGCGACAACGAGAAGGAGGCGGTGGTGTTGAATTGCATTGGGACCGAAGGGCTGAGAATTTTCTGACATCTTCCAGGAGAGGAGGTGTATGTGCCGGGTGGTGGAGAATGGGAGAGAGTATTCAGTGCGTACAAAGCAGCACTTAAAAAGTTGCAAGGGCTGTTTGGAAACAGACCCAACGTGGTACTTGAGCGGTACCATTCATTCTCCAGGGCACAAGGAGTTGGGGAAGGCATTGATGGTTATGTCACAGCACTGCGGACGCTTGTGGCTATGTGTAAATTCACTGGTACACTGGACGAGTATATTAGGGACCAAATCATGATGAAGACCAGCAATTTTAAAGTCAGGGAAAGACTGTGGATAGAAAGAGATCCACCCCTAGACTAGGTGATGGAGAGTGATATGATATGATATGATATGATATGGCATTTATAACGCGCCTATACACAAGTGTTTCAAGGCGCGACGAGGCAAGGGAGGGGGAACAGAGGGAGGACAGACAGCGATCCTACTAAGCCATGTGTCATTCAGATCGTGCAAGTGCATGGGAAGGGGAAGGAGGAGAAGTGCGAGGGAGAAAGGGGAGAGGACAGTGCAGTACATGGGCTAAGAAAAAAAAAAGAAAAAATTAAACAGTAGGTAAAAGTACAGCCAGCAGGTGGCAAGTGGAAGGTAAGTGCCGACACCAGGTGTCAAGTGCTGGTAGTGGGACTGTAGGTATACAGAAACAGTCCCCAAGTGCGGGGTTGCCAGGAGGGGAGTGCAGGAGTGCGACTGGTAGGGGAGGGAACCTGGGCCCGAGACCAGAGGGTGACCAGGTAACCAGTGCAAATTCAGTGTCAGCCAGGAAGTCAGCAAGGGAGAAAAAGCAGAAGCAAAGGGAAAGGTTTTGAGGTGCTTCCGGAACCAAAGATGATTCTCCTTAAGTTTCATGGAAGCATGGAGACTGTTCCAGAGGGGGGCCCCAGCCGAAGAAAGAGATCTACCACCAACTTGTTGCTTGGAGAAGCGACTGACCCTAAGGGAGTTTGAGGTAGATGAGCGAAGAGCTCGAGAAGGAAGGTATTTGGGGAGAGAGAGAGTTGAAGGTATTGATGCCTCAGGCCCCAGAGGGCCTTGTGGACAATGCAGAGGGTTTTGGACTTAATCCTTGCAGCCACTGGGAGCCAGTGCAGAGATTTCAGTCCTGGAGAGATACGTTCCCTGAGCTTGAGGCCAAGGATAAGTCTTGCGGTCCTGTTCTGGATAAGTTGCAGGGGGCGGAGAGTAGAAGCAGGCAGATTTAGAAAGAGGTTATTGCAGTAGTCCAGCCTAGAGAGAACCAGAGCTCTGGAGACCTTGAGCTTTTGGGGGAAGGAGAGGAAAGGAAGAGAGTCGAAGATGGCCCCCGAGGTTTTTAGCCTTACAGGTGGGAACAGGAAGATGGCCAAGGGAGGCCGGCAGAGATCTACAGGAAAGGAGGGAACAGGTGTGCTGATGAGGAGAATCTCAGTCTTACTGGCATTAAGGAAGTGGTCATTGGCGGCACCACTCCTGGATAACAGACAAACAGTCAGAGTTGAGGGAAGAGAAGGAGGAGGCTGAGGGTAGCCTGAAGATGAGCTGGGTGTCATCCGCATAGTACTGAAAGTTGAGGCTGGGAGTGGCAATGCGGTGGGCCAGGAGTGCCAGGTACTGGTTGAAAAGCCAGGGAGAGAGGTTAGACCCCTGGGGGACACCACAAGTAGAGAAAAAGATAGCAAAGAGGAAGGACCCAAGTTGGACCTTGGAGGGTTGGTCAGAGAGGAAAGAAGTCAGCCACGCCAGAGCCTAACCAGTGCTACCCAGGTTATCACGGAGACGGTTGAGCAGGATGGCATGGTTGACAGTGTCAAAGGCAGAAGAGAGATCAAGCAGGATGAGGAGGCAAGGGGTGTTAGAGTCAAGGTTGGAGAGCAGGTCTTCACAGATGTTCAGGAGAGCAGTTTCCGTGCTTCTGGCAGCTCTGAAGCCAGACTGATGGTCATGAAGACAGCCAACAGATTCAGTGTGTTGATTAAGCTGGGAAATGGCCAGTTTCTGCAGGAGCCTGCCCAGGAAGGGAGTGATGGAGATTGGGCGGTAGTTGGCCGGGTACGAGGGGTCGGCAGTGGGTTTCTTAAGAAGGGGGTACACAAGGGAGTGCTTCAGGGGGGATGGGAAGACTCCAGTGACAATGGAGTGATTGCAGAAATCAGCCAGGGTAGGAGCCAGGGAGTCTATGTGGTCCTCGATATTTTTGGAGGAACAGGGGTGAACCTGTTTCAACGAGACTTTCATAGATCGGACTTGTCTTGCAACCTCGTCTGCAGAGTTTTCTGTCAGTGCCATTTCTGTGCACCATTTGATGAAAGAATTGGGCACTGGATTTTCATCATCTCTTCTCAATAGGGTCTCCTCCACCACCTCCAGGGTCGCCAATTGTGGTACTGACACCATCAATATAATAGAGGGGAACGCATTTAATCCCAGTATGAATTTACTGCTATGTTTAGATATCCAAGCATTATATACTAATATACCACAATTGAAGAAGAGTCTTATCACTTCATAGAGTGGCTCAATCAACAAAATCGATACCTTAAATTTACTTGTAATAGTAGCAATAAGGAAATGAACTATCTGGACATTTGTGTATATCATCATAATGGTCTATTACTGGTACAACCTTATACAAAAGCCACAGATAAAAATGCTTTGTTACATTTTAAGAGCCACCATGCTCAACGTGTAAAGAACAATCTCCCTTTCGGTCAATTTTTACGATTAAAGAAGAACAGTATTACAAACGAATCATATGAAAACGGAGCCAATAATTTGATTGACAAACTGGTATATCGTGGGTATCCCGCCCCTATGGTAAAGAAAGCAGCTAAGAGGGCATTTAATAATAATAGGGAATCTCTACTCGATCAACAAATACAGAGAGAGAG
The DNA here is from genome assembly GCF_040938575.1 of Ambystoma mexicanum. Taxonomy (NCBI): domain Eukaryota; kingdom Metazoa; phylum Chordata; class Amphibia; order Caudata; family Ambystomatidae; genus Ambystoma; species Ambystoma mexicanum. Next base: position 1,362,114,902 of record NC_090929.1, on the reverse strand, counting down.
AAGTACCAAAAAAACACCCCTAGAATTTGTGAATACATTCAGCAATTTGTCACACAAGATTAAGGGCAGTACCACCAGAAATTGGAATAAAATCATGACAAAGAAAGCAGGTAGACCTATTGTGGCTTTTAAAAAAAGCACCACTGTACGAAACCTAGTCATGAGAAATGATGTGAGTGCCAAGAAGAAACCCCTACAACAGACTAATTTATGGGGTTTACCGGCTGTGACAGGTCACTATCCGTGTGGAAATTGTACCATGTGCACCCAAACAAAAAAGGCAACTGACGTAGACTTGGGTATGAAAAGATTGTGGAACATTAGTGAACACACAAATTTTAACACCAACAATGTGATTTATCTGATAAAATGTCCTTGTAAACGCATGTACATTGTTAAAACAAATAGGAAATGCAGAACAAGAATGATTGAACACAGGAGCTGCATCAAGAATAAGGTGGAGAAAGCACCGATGGTCAAACATTTTTTAGAAATGAAACACACATGTAATGACTTTGAATGGTGTATTTTGAAACAAATCAAGGGGAAATCACAGTTGGTGATCAATAAGAAATTGTTGCATTTGGAACAGAAACTTATTTTTTTGTCAAAAAGCCACATTAGAGGGCTAAATGAGGGAGTGGAATGGCATAATACCTAACTATAAACAATCAGAATATAACCTCCCATATATCTCATCAGCTAGTGAGTTAGTGCATCTGCCCCTTTTTTTGTAAATTTTGTAAATTTAGACCATATGCTTCCATTGGGTCTGTCAAGGTTATATACAAAAACACTCTGTGTAATGTAGAATATAGGGAGCGGCGCATTCCAATAATGTTTCCCACCTTGTGGCCCAGCCTAGTTTGATAATTAAGGGCTTCTATTATCTTTTTGTCCATCAAGGCCCGCACACATCAGGGGCCTAACACGCCTGCGAGGGTAGTTCCATCGCGTTAGGAGTTTGTCCGACATGGAGTTTCTACCTACAAGTCCCACAAACATCAGGGGCTGTGGACGCTATGCCTCGCATTGGCGCCGGCGCGATGATGTCATCACGTAGATGTCCGCGTCGACGCGATGATGTTATGGCGTCGCGTCACGTGACACGCGGGTTTTCACTGTTTCCTCCGCGCTTATATGTCTTTGGGTAGCTGACTGTGTCAGCCTCCAGATTTGAACGGGATGACTTGAGGCAGATCCAAACTACATGCGGTTTTTCCAAGTAAGTGGGGTAGTTACTATGTAGACAAGTCAACTTTGGGACAATATATATTGTCTAAGGGAGCCAATATCTATAATATAGCCTTTATTTTGGCTTTGTTCTATAGAATCGAAATTGAAAAAGAAAAAGAATTTGAGGCGAATATTTTTGGATGAAACAAAGTCCAAGTGTGGTGGAATCTATCACCTAATGACAAAAGTAAGTTCTTCCTTACAATGTTCAACAATATATTATGCATTTGAAAGTAAGGCTGGTCAAATTGAAAAAACTAATATGAAAAACTAATATGAAAAACTGAGATAGTACTCTGTTTTACAGGGTGATATTCACCAATCAGAAAACAGAGAGTACTTGGTAGTAAGAGACATAAGAAGTGTATGGGAATCTCCGATTTTGGGTAAGCTCTATCCTTTTTTTATATATACAAAGAAAAGAAAACAGTGGATTATGTATGATAACCTATGGTAATGTGCATCCATTGTACACTAGATCAGAATCAAAAGGAGGAAGAGCTAGAATTTCAATAGAAATTTGGGAATCTGCAGCAAGAACCAGTAAAGGTCCAAGAGTCAATATAAGGAAATGGAGGTATGAAATAATGAACATAGTGTTATAGCCCCTTTAGGGCTAAGGGCTTGATTATATGGAAATGGAAACTAATATTGAAAACTCAACACTAATAAGGTGTCCCTTTTGACCAACAGGGTACTCTCCCCAACTAAAGAAGATTTTAAAGTTCGACACAAGACACACTCCCCTGAAGAATGTCCTACATTGGTGTTCAAAAAGGACAGAAACTTGTACAAGTCGAGTTTTAGATATATTAATAGGGAATAAGCTGAAAGTAGGAAGGCAGTGGAATCAAAGTGTCAGTTGGTTACGCATATTTGATCCTTTGAAGAATTATTGTACTATGACTCACTTATGGTGGTTCTATTTGTGATGTTTTAGCACTTTGTATGTGTTTTATGTACTGTGATCATTTTTATGATTGTGTTTAAAAAAAAAGAAATATGGTAATTGATGATTAATAAAATTTGTGATAATCTTTTGAAATGTTCCACTTGATGTGGGAAGAGTGAAGGGTGACACCTGAATAACAAATAGGATTTCTTTTTGTATATAGAATAGATACGCTCACAGAGTAAGAAATCTGTTTATCCCTATCTGTGATTCAGAACCGTTTTTTTGAGACCAGTGCCCTCTTAGAGTCTCACCTGGTGGTTTGGAAAGATGAGCTCTCCGTCCTGCATTGAACGCAGGGGCGCGTAGATAACCAGTTGCTTCACTGGCTCGAAGGAATTGGTGAGTTCCAGAACTATATTGACTCCGAGAGTCCCGGCAAGATGCCGTAAGTATTTAGTTCGTAAGAGTTCAAATGTCTGACTTTCACTCTGTCCGATTCCTTGCAGGTTGCAGCTTCACCCTAGCAAAGAGTTCCTTGTGGCAACCGGTAATTTTCAGGTAAGGATTTGTATTCTCCAACACAGTTCGATAAAATAATGTCCATATGTAACCTGTTGCTTTCTCCATTATTCAGGCGCTGAGAGAAAGTATGAAGTCTCGGGGAATAATGCCTCCGGCGGTAAAATCTGGTAAGTCTATTGTGGCGAGGAGGTTTCCCCTTGTTTGTCCCTTTGTTTCACCTTGCTGTCCTTTTGTTTCCCCTTAGGGGCCGGGGTTCGGCGAGGATGCAGTGGAAGCTGCGCCGAGCCGTGAAGAGGAATAGTACCCCTGGTGGTAAAATCAGGTAAGTCTATGGGGGGTAACTAATATTGCCTCTGTGTATTCCCTTGGCTCACCTTGCTGTTCTTGTCTTCCCCTTAGGTGCTGGAGTGCGGCGGGAACATGCAGAAGGATGCAGTGGAATGTGAAGATGCTGCGAAGGCCAGTGAGTTCAGCGCGGCGCTGCAGCAGGCGAGGTGATGCGCATAAAATAACTTCTTTCTTCCAGCTCGAAGGCGCGATGGATCGGGAATTCAGGTAAGGATCAAAGGTATTGCTCTTGTTCTAACCTTTTCTCCTTCTTTCTCCCTTTTTCTAGGAGCTCCAGACTTGAGGCGGGCGTGGCAGACGACTGGATGCAGACTTGCAGGCACGGTGAGCGTTACGCTGCTGGATGCAGAATAACACGAAGCGTGTGCTGCTCTTCGGGCGTGGTTTAAATAGCCTCCAAAGTAGTCCAAGGTAAGTATTCCTCCCCAGCCCCACCCGAGTAAAAAAATAGTCCCTAGGTAAAATAGTCCCTTCCAAGCCTCTTTTGGCTTGGAGCTCTTGCAGCATGGTCTGCATCAAGTGAGTTTGCAGCATGGTCTGCATCAGGTAAGTTTTAATCTATGAGCCTGGCACCTATGGCGCCAGGACTGACTCGCCATATGAGCCTGGCGCCATAGGCGCCAGGTTGCACCCAAATAGCCCCTAGCAGGGGTTGTTGGGCTTGCTTAGAATAACTTGATGCCTGCTTCTGGGGTTGCTGGACTTGGTCTGGGTCCCCGGGGGTAGGCATCATGACAACTATGCTGTGAATGGTGTGTGTTTGGAAATGTTGGTGGATTCTGGCTCCCCGTATACTATGATTTTGCCTGAAGTATACATACAGGGAAAAATTTGCAGAGGAGGTGTCTCATCTAAGGCTTCCTGACATTAGTCTATCAAAAAAGGTGGCAGGCGCTCCTCTCCAGAAAGAACATGGCATGATAACCTGTTCTGAGATGAGAGTTTGCAGCACATGCTTTTTTCTCACTGTACCTTTCACAGATGGGAAATATCCATGTGCACATCAGTCTTTGTCCCGCCCACTTGGGCAGTCCAGCACCGAAATGCTATGGCAATTCCTCTCTGAACAAGAGTACCAACAGCAACCCCATAAACGTATTTCAGACTTGTTGGGCCTCATCAGTGAGGTAAAGCTGTGCCTCTCTGAGCACAGTGAGCAGGGAGTCCACGTCTGGTTGCCCCCAGGTAACTTAGCGTGACCAACCCCAAGTTCCTTGCAAATATTTCAAAAAAGGTAGCAGGCGCTCCTCTCCAGAAAGAACATGGCATGATAACCTGTTGTGAGATGAGAGTTTGCAGCACACACTTTTTGCTCACTGTACCTTTCACAGATGGGAAATATCCATTTGCACATCAGTGTTTGTCCCGCGCACAAATCCTGACATTAGTCCAAGTGCGTATGGCCAAGCACCTATAGAGGTTGTTAGGTATGAGTGGGTGCGAATTAAATTTAAGGGGCGTAGCATACAAGGTAAACTGTATGTAGCACAAAAAACGTGCCAGTGTGCTGGCATGGGATGAGCAGGCTGCGCTTAACATTGAGATACGTCCTGGTAAGAGTGTGCCTGTGTTGAGTGTCGAGGAAGGGTCGGATGAGGTCATCTCAGCGCAACATTTGCGCAACAAGTATGCTGTGGTATTTGCGGAGCGACTGGGAATGTTGTGAGGATGTTTTGGCCAGGGAAGATTTGAAATCTGAATTAGAAAAGTTAAAATTGGCAGGGATTATAGAGGAGATAGAAAGTTCATAGTGGTTATCTCCGGTGGTATTGGCTCAGAAACAAGACGTGAGATTGAGAATGTGTGTAGATCTTAGGGAACTTAAGGCCAGAATTTAGGTAGATCGCCATCCTCTTCCTAACATCAATGAGTTACTTTTAACATTGGGACACGCAGAGTGGTTCTCTACTTTTGATTTGTCATCAGCGTATCACCAAATCGATTTGCATGTGGATTCGCGTCTGTTCACCTCATTTGTGACACCATTTGGAGCATATAGGTTTTGTCGTATGCCGTTAGGTATGGCATCAACATCAGCTGTCTTTCAGCGTCTGATGCAAAAGTTGTTTGGGGGTATACCGGGAGTGAGCTATTTCCAAGATGACATTTTGGTGTGGGGTAGGAGCAAAAGGGAGCATGATGAGAGGGTGCATCAGGTTATGCGCATTCTGCAGCGGAGTGATTTGACAGTAAAGTTATCCAAGTTTCAGGTGGGGGTGCCTCCCGTGAGTATGAGAACTAGGTTCATAGAGCTGGCGCATGAAGGGCATTTAGGTAGGTCTTTGACCAACAGGAGGTTGCGGGAGGTGTATTGGTGGCTGGCCATGGATGAGGAGCTGGAAGTGGTAGTGAAGCAGTGTGTGGCTTGTGCCGTGAGTGATAAGAGTAGGTCAGTGCATCCGCAACCAGTGTATCACGTGGACGCGCCAACGAGGTGTGGTCCAATGTGGCTTTGGGCATTATGGGCCCCATGAAGTGTTTGGAGGGTGGTTTGAGATTTATGGTGGTGCTGGTGGATTATACCTTGTGGTTGGTGGAGGCTGACGCTTTTGAGAATGTGACTACTGACAGGGTTATTGGTTTCCTTAAGAGGAGATTTGATAGGGAAGGGGTGCCTGCGAGCATGGTTACGGACAACGGGGTGCAATTTGTGTCCCAGCAAATGCAAGATTTGTTAAGGAACTATGGCATTAGACATCACAAAACTGCTTTGTACAATCCACGTGCAAATGGAAAAAAATGAATGGTTTTGTGAAGGGTGCCATTTAGCTGGCCATAGCCAATGGTTTGCTGTGGCAGGAGGTGTTATCAGAGGCGTTGTCGGCACATAGAAGAACACCTTTAGTGATAACTGGTAGAACTCCGTTTGAACTGATTAGGGATAGGAAGGCTTGATCTAGGTTGAGGACAGCTGCTCTGGGTTGGGGTGTGGTAAAAGAGGTGAATAAGTCTGAGGTGTTGCAGAGAGTCCGGTCTCATCAAGATAGTGTGAGAGTGCAGCAGCATGGGAAAAGGCCCATTAGGGTGGAAGTTGGTGATCAGGTCTGTGTGATGAATCCCTGGGTTGTTCCCAAGGGGGGTAGCATGCTTATGTCCCCTTGTGTGGTGGTAAGGGTGGGGACAGGTTATGTAGTTCTGGCTGATGGGACGAGATGGAGCAAGAGAAGGGTTGTCAGCTAAGCGGTGGTGATGCACCGTCGGTTCAGTGGGATTCTGAGTTGGAGGGTGCTTAAAGTGATTTCTCTGTGCAACAGCGTGTGCGTGGGACTAGAGGTGGCGATAACGAGGTGCTTTTAGGAAACGGTCAGGAGGTTGGAGTGAATGTAGCTTCAGGGGAAAGTATTGCCCGTGCATCGGGTGTGAGTGGAGGGCCTCTATCAAGGGTGTGTGGGCCGCCAGTCAGAATAAGGGATTGTATATGGTTTTGGGGGCGAACTGTGCTCAGTGGTTTTTTACAGTTTTGTTATGGTGAGTGAGTGTATTCTTTTTGTGTGTAAAGATTCTAGTTCATTAATAATTCTTTTTCATATTTATTGTTTTTATCTTTGTGAAATTTTCAACCATTTCTGGAATTATTCCTTCTTATTGAGTTCATGAAATGTTTTCTTTAGTGACACAATATTTTGTTGTGTTTCTTCTTGGTGTGTGCTAAGGGGGAGATGTGTCATAATGTACACTGGAATGCCGGCTCGTGGTAATGCGTAGTCGGCATTCCAGGTGCAAGATGTAAAAGGACGGTTGGTGAGGGCTGTGTGGCGGTGTGGCCATAGGGTTTGTCGAGTGAAATAAACACTCAATTTCACTTATACCGCCTCCCGGATTACTTCAAAGTGTCCGTGTGTAGGGCTTTAATCTGGGCTATCAGGTCCGGCGGGCAGCTCCAGTTTGTTAAGTTTTAAGTTTTCCCACAGCTGCTGTCTGCTAATACTGTCAAAAGCTTTTGAAAAGTCAACAAATGCCAAGTAGCATTTACTGTTTGATTTTATCATTTTATTTTTCAGAATTTAAAGCAGGAACAGTGGCTTTGAAGTCCCCAAAACTTTCGTGTACCCAAATTGGAGATGGTCTTGGTGTCCAGAATCCTTTGCCCACGTTTTCAGTCTCTGGAGGAGGAGGGTTGCGTACAGTTTCCCTAGTGCATCCAGAAATGCAATTGGCCATAGTTTCCAGGGTAAGCGCGATCACCACTTTTGTAGATCGGGACTACAATTGCCTCCTTCTTGGACTCTGGGATGGATCTTGTTGCAATAGTCGACTTCAGGATGGAGTCCAACACGCCTGCCCATTCTTTTGCATTTTCTGTTAGCACCATGTTAGACAGTCCATTAGGGCTCGGTGCATGGGAAGACTTGGTTCGAGTGATCAGGGAAATTATGTTGTCCTGGTTGTACTTTAACCTCCAGTGAGCATGGATAATCGCAAAGGGGGAGTCTCCCTTCAAGGGTGCAGATAGCTCTTCAAATAAAGTTATCCAGTTTCTTTTCTGATACACCATTTATCACGGCATGATTTTGATTGCAGACCATAGATTTTATGGGCCTCATTATGCGGTATGCAGTAAGGGAAAAATGATGCCGGTAAGGGATTACCGGCTTCGCTTACCGCTCCAGCCGATCACGACCCGGAAACCCGCTATTAGCAGCACTGCAAAGAACGGTGCCTCTAACAGCGGCATGGGAGCGGGCACGCGACCCTACAGGCTGTTAATAGCGGCATGGCGGAAATAAGAGTACATCACAAGGCAGGCGGACATGCAAATAGCGCCATGAATCAGGCGTGAAAAGTGGATACCGGCATGGCGTAAATACCGCCATCGTGAACCACCCGTAAACGGCCATGTACAGTGTTCTCAACTGCCACAGGTGCACACAATCAGCACAGTTGGAGGCAGTAGACTGGGCCAGCACAAAAGGAGCACACCACACCCCTTCCCACACCCATTCACACACCAAAATGATACCAATACTAGTAGCAATCCTGGGGCTGGAGGACATGCTTGCATTGCAACTGCAACAACAACAGGCAGCACAGAGGAGGCGCAGGAGGAGAAGGAGGGTGAGACAGGCACGGCATGCCCCACCAGTGCAGGCAGTTGTACCACAGAGGCAGCCCCCAATCCCTAGAATCAGAGCCAGTTCATTCAACCTAACCCCTGAGCAGATCCACACCCTGTACCGTCTGGACTGGGATACCATCACCACCTTTGTGGACATGATACATGACGACATTGCCAGCCTCATAGACATTCGTACCGCCATCCCCCCTCTACTGAAGGTGGTGTCAGTGCTCCACTTCCTGGCCACAGGCACCTACCAGCACACGGTAGGGCAGATGCATGGCATTTCACAATCATTATTTTCACACATGCTAAACCAAGTGCCCGATGCCCTCCTGAAGCACACAAGTGAACACATATCCCTACCACGGACTGCCCAGGAGATCTCCAACACCAAAGTTGGCTTCCATTCACTGGCAGGCATCCCAAGTTCCATTGGTGCCCTCGACTGCACCCATGTATAATTGGTGGTCCCACATGCAATGGAGGTAGTGTACCGAAACCGAAAGCAATACCACTCCATCAACGTGCAAATGGTATGGGACTCAAACAAGATCATCACACATTGTTGTGCCCGATATCACGGATCAACCCATGATTCAATGGTTCTGCGGAACTCAACGATACCATGCTACATGGAGAGACATGCTGGACAACGTTCCTGGCTACATGGTGAGTTGCATGGCAAGCACATGGCAGTGTGATGTGGGGAGTAGACTTGGGGGGGGGAGATGCATACTGCAACTGGGTAAGATTGGGGGGGAGATGCATACTCCAACTGGGTGAGATTGGGGGGCGGATGCATACTCCAACTGGGTGAGATTGGGGGGGGAAGATGCATACTCCAGCTGGGTGAGATTGGAGGGGGGAAAGATGCATACTCCAACTGGGTGAGATTGGGGGAGAGATGCATACTCCAACTGGGTGAGATTGGTGGGGGAGAGATGCATACTCCAACTGGGTGAGATTGGTGGGGGAGAGATGCATACTCCAACTGGGTGAGATTGGGGGGGGAGATGCATACTCAAACTGGGTGAGATCAGTTGAGAGACTGAACAATGCCCATACTGCAATACACCGTCCCCCAGAGCAGGCCAGACTGAACCTGGCACATAAAAACCATATGTAAGACGTAAGCTGCACAACAATGACAAGCCATTACTGCAACCATGCCATATCCATCCACATGTACACTGTACATCATCGCACCGTACACTCTACAACACAATGCAGCGACATGCTGCCAATTTGGCAAATGCTAATGACCGCTGAACAGCATCCCCACGGAAATGTGTCCGTGAGTGGCTACAAAGGAATCACATTAAGCTAATATACGGATTCTCACTCGTACACCACCACAGAAGTGCAGCATGCCAGCATGGGGACATCAAGCGTGGAATGGCAGATCACTAAGAGTCTGGTTCCAACGGTGACCGGATCAAAGGATACGAATGACTACACAACACCTAGATCATAGCAACAACTGCCGTAGGCATGCACAGTGCATGAACACTCGCAAGGAATAGGACACCTTCACACATTGCAGTTACTCTGATTACCTCTATGCATGCAGGGATATGTGGATGTGATCAAGGAAACAATGCTGTGTGATAGGTACAGGTTCCATTTGATGAAATCACGTACACATAACCATTGTTGCACCCATGCAGGTGATGCTGGCTATCCCTTGAAGAGGTGGCTCCTTACCCCTGTCCGTAACCCACAGAACAGGCACGAAGAGGACTACAATCGCGCACATACCTGTACCCGTGTGGTGATCGAGCAGACATTTGGCCTTTTGAAGACACGGTTTCGCTGCCTCAGCAGGTCAGATGGGGCACTCCTGTACGGCCATGAGAAGGTGGGCAAGATCATCATGGCATGTGTCATACTGCACAATATGTGCATCAGACGGAACGTGCCTATGCCCCCTGACATTGAACAGCAACCACCTGGTGAGGAGGGGGAGGAGGCGGAGGAGGAGGAGGGAGAAGATGGGGCAGCACGTCATACCGGTGGCGATGCACAGGAACAACGTGCTGTGCGCCAGCATCTGATAGACCAATGTTTCTAATACACATGGATGGAGAGGGTGCAATGGATGTGGGACTCAGGGCACTGGGTGTTGTGGGTAAATGAACACTGTGCACTGTTCAACAATAAAGCACACATACACAAAAAAGAATGTCCACTCATGTGATTGTTCCTGACACAACGGTGTATTAAGCATAATGTGATTTTGAAGTGCACAAACCCTTCAACCCAAACACCATATCCCCCTCCCTCCTCAAATTCCCCAAACACCCTATAGCCCCTCCCCCCTCAAATGCTCAGAACACCCTATCCCCCTCCCCCCTCAAATGCCCCAAACACCCTATCCCCTCTTCCCTCAAATGCCCCAAACACCCTATCGCCCATCCCCCCACAAATGCCCCAAACACCCTATCCCCCCTCCCCCCTCAAATGCCCCAAACACCCTATCCCCCTACCCCCACAAATGCCCCAAACACCCTATCCCTCCTTCCCCCCAAATGCCCCAAACACCCTACCACCCACCCCCCACAAATGCCCCAAACATGGCATGCACTTCAGTGCAGCATTAGTGTTCAAGAGTCACCAACATCAGGCTGCCCCTACTTCCCACCTCCTCTGCCAGCATTGGGTGGTTGCAAGTTTGGGCACCGCATTGACAGCGCGGACCTACGCAGGGGGCTGGTCTGAATTGAGCTGGCAGAGGAGGAGGTGCTTGGTTGGTCCTGACCCTGTGCGGGATGCTGGCACTCCATTGCATCTGCAATGCGGGTGAGGCCTGCCTCATAGCTGCCACCTTGTCGCAAATGCGTGTAATGCTGGATTCTATGGCTTGTTTTATTCCCTTGGCATATTCCCGGAACTCCTCCCTCACCAGGACACTCTCGCTCACGTGCTGGCCAACCAGCGCAGTAAGGTCTTCCTGGCGCTGTTGTATGATGTTGATTCCCTGGTCTCTGGGCCTGTGTTTGGTGGTTTTTGACGCGGCTTGCGGCATGTGTCCGCCATCAGTTGAGAACTCCATGGGACTCCATCTCCCTGCCAAGGAGTCACCACCAGACAGCTCATGGCTGCTGGCATCGGATGTGGGGCATGGGCTGTGCAGGGCTGACAGCTGTGGGCTTGGTGTGCGGTGTACCATGGGTGTAATGCATGGTTCCTCGACATCAGACAGGGGGGCCGTCGCAGCAGCTTCACCAATTGAGCTGTTGGCGGCAGACAGTGAGCCTTCTGCCACTGGCTCCTGTGTGGTGAGAGTGGCAGGTGTGGGTGCTACGACATTGTCGGACACTTTTTCACACCTTGGTGACGTGGCTGCATGTGTGGCTTTGGCCCTCTGTGGCAGTCCAGGTTTCCCTGTGCCCCTCAATTTGGTAGGCATGGTGCCTTCCTCCATGCCCTTGGCCTTCTTCTTTGGTGTTGGGGCCTGCGCCGCAGAGCCTGCTCCTCACTGTCAGATTGTGAGTCTGTGGGGGACCAAGGGAGGGATAGCATCGGTGATGGGTCAACGTGCATCATGCATGTGTTGTTATTGCTGCAGTTCTGTGCATTTTGTCTTCGATATCGGACATGCAGGTTGCTTGCCATATGGGTGGGTCATACAGGCATGAGTCTGGGTGTCAAATGTCTGAGGTGCTGCATGCATGAGGTGTGGGATGTGCACAGCATATGGGCATGGTTGTGTAAATGTGTGTGTGATGGGCCATGCATTAGCTAGTTACAAGGTCACATTTGGGGGAGAACTTCATGCTTTGCATTGCAGTGTTTTGTGAGGACACTCACCTCCATCTGCCGATGACAGCACACACCGCTCCATGTCCCCCACTCCTTTGATTGATTCGATGCCAATGGTGCTGGCACATGTCTCCTCTCACACTTGCATCTTGATTGGGGATCCTCCTCCGCCTCCTGTACCCGTGGCCAGGCTCCTGTTGGTGGCAAGTGTGCTGCGGACACGGAGGCGCAGGTCGTCCCAGTGCTTGCGGACGTCCTTTACAGTGCCGGGGGTGGTGCCCACTGCACTGACTTTCCGTGCCACCTCGACCCAGATCTCCTTTTTTTTAATCTGGGCCGGACGCTGCATGTCCAGAGCAAACACAACTTCTGCATTTGCAGCTAGTGCGTCTGCAAGCATGGATAGTTCCTCATTGGAGAAACGTTCCTTTCGCTGGCGCGCTGCACCTTTCTTTAGGGCTTTGGGCATTGTAAAGTGTTATCCGATGCGGTTTGGACAGCTGTGGTATTGCTGCAGGTCCTGGGGGTTGAGGGTGGCAATGGATTGTGTTTTTAATGATGGCCGCCGTGCTCTTTCCCATTCCTGTGCGATGACACTACTTCCGGTTCCGCTAATTTACGGTCACCGCTATTAGCGGTCACCATTTGTAGCAGTCACCGCTTTTAGTGGTTCCCGCTAATGCCGGTATCAAGGATGGTGCTGGTGCTATCAACTCTTTACTTGATGCCGTTAAGGGACTTTTTGGGGTCTTTAACAGCATGGCGGTAGTGTCCTTACCGACATGGCGTAAAGCTTGTGCCCGCGTACTCGTGATGCCATGAAACTAGTGGGCTGGTCACTACACGGACACATTATTTGCTCCATGCCGGTAAGGACCGTTACTTACCGCATACCGCGTAATGATGCCCTATGATTGCCCAAGTCTCCCTTACGTTGTTCCTATTCCTTAATTCTTCCAGCATTACCTGGGCATCTTTTATGGTCATCTCATATTTCTTGTTTTTCACCCAGTTTTTGAAGGAGTTCTTCAGGCTTGTGGACCTCTTTATAGCTGACGCCTTATCTAGGCCCTCGACTCGCTTCAACTCCCGTCTTAGGTTGTGTTTTTTCTTTGCTAATTCGGATTCGTAGGTGTGTCTATGAAGAGTTTACTTGAGCTGATGACTAGGCTTTGGTTTTTAGTGAACTTCTAAAAGAGGGAGATAGTCAATGGCGTTAGAAATGCTCCGTTTACCGTCTCCTTTTAGCTGTTTGTGCAGGTTGCAAGTCATGTTGCTGACATCTTGTTTTAAGATCCTTAGTGAAGGCACCCATATAACACGTGTCTCAGTAATATGCAAAAAATAAGATAATACACCCCATCAGGGAATGAGACCAGGAGATAAGTTGTGAGGATAACAAAGTTTATATAATAATAAAAATTGCCAACAAAGAACTCTGCTGCCCGAGAACGCTCTGTCGAAACATTACACAGACAGCACATTAAAAGGGCACACAGGATCACTGATGATGACATACATATAGTACAAATTGTTACAGCAGATTAGTGCAAGACCTATAGAGCAGTTGGCACTATAAGGGATGTCATGAGGTAATTGGCCGCTGCTTTTCAGCCGTTCTTGACACACGTGGGTCAGCTTGGCTCATCTCCGTGGTGTGAAGGTCAGGTCGATGATGATACATAGCTGGCTAGCTAAGCTAAACAACAGGAACTGATAATACACAAGTAATTGCACACATAAAATCCTTGCTTGAATAGGGGTGCTTAGGGCAAATGGGCTAATATATTGGCATTCTAACCTCTACATTCCGGGTTCTCTTTGATACTGCAATCCCCACACCCCGGGGCCCACCCCACGGCTTTGATCTGCCATCTGCCTTGCTTGGATCCTCATGATGTAGGTAGACGTGTGTTGCTTTTGGGAGTATATACTGCTATCTGGGATTAGGCCTGTGGTGGGTGATCTGGAATGGCCCATGCGAGGAGGACAGATGTCTATCAGCATGAAAGGAACTGGGGGGTCGGGCTGTTGGACTCTGGCCTGGCAGGGTGGGGGTTGAGTGGGCACAGGCAGTTTAGTGGAGATGAATGGGCACTTGGGCTTATGACTTGTCACAGTCTCACACTCTGCACAGAGCACATTCTTTTGGGAATGATACCACAGAATTGTGTCCAGGCATGTCTGGACTTCCGTGAGAACAGGGCTTGCGCCGAGCTGGCACGGGTAGGTGATGGTGTGGGCTTGCTCTGTGAGGCGCTGAGGATGGGAGAACTGCATTTTCTATAGAGAGACAGATTTTCAGGCCTATTAAAAAGATGGCGCCTGGCCTAGTCCAAAATGGTGTCTTTCTACAGAGATAGGACCTATATTATATATGCTATTTGCTATGAGGTTTTTTACGAATAAATGCCATGGGGGTGGCCTTGCCTCCACCCTTGGATAATACATCGATTATTCACCTGGTGTGATGCCAGGGGGGCAGGGGAGGATCATTTTCTTCCCAACATTAGCCTGGTGCCTCTGTTCTCCACCTTCACTTTACACTAGTATGTCTGAGGTTGGCAGGCCATCTCTGCAAACCAATGAGCTCTGAGAAGATTATGGTCGCTGTTAAGTGAGTTGATAACCTCCAGAGATTAAATTTCTCCTATCAGGCCTCTAGAAACAAAGAAGCAGTCGATGACTGAAGCTTGACACCCCGAATGCCACGTTGGTTTGCAAGTCTTCCCCTTTTCGAACACTCCGTTTAGCATATGGAGATCTCAGGATTTCATCAGACGAGCCAGGTGAAGTCCTCTTTTATTTTTCTGGCACAGCGAGTTTGTCTGATCTTTTTCATCCTCCGTCTGTCCCACTCCGCAGAGCAGGTTTAGATCACAGCAAAGTATTATAGAAGCTCTGTCCAAGTTGTATGCTTCATCTATAACTTTAGTGGAGTCTAGCATCATTTGGGCCTTATCCCTTTTTTTCGGGTTCCAGTATATGTTGATCAAGGCTAGGAAACTTGTTGCCTTCTCTAGGGAGTGTGTAGTAGTGGCACATTGTTTTAGAAATGCAGCCATTGTTGGTTGAGCTGGGCTGTTCAAAAAGTGAGCCATATTTTATTAATGTCAGCAAGCCTGCCACAGGGTGACCCCTTGTAGATGTAATTGCCAGTTTTATGAAGGCCACATAACCATCCCAGGCCGGATTTCTTGATAGCCACTTTTCCTGTAGGCAAATAAAATCTGCATAGTTGCAGTCAGTGTCACCTTTTTTGTCAAATGTACAAAGCCTCTAGTGTTCCAGGACACCAAAGACAGAGTGGGCCACCAGGCAGACCCTTCGACTCCCTTCTAGATTTCCTTGTCCAGTGGTTTTAAGACCTGATTGGACAAATGGCTTGCCCCAATTGTCACCAAACTGCACTGGGGGTTATCTCCCCTCTTTTCGATTCTCGGGACTAGATTTTCTTTCTCCTTCCATGTTGTAAGAGGCCCTAAACCTGGGCCTTTTAGTGGTCTTTCTGCCCGCAGAGTAGGGGATCGACTTCTTAGGAATGTCCTTTCCTGGGACGTTTCTGAAGATCAGTTCTGCTCTCTGGCATTCTGAATTGCGAGTCTCGGATTATGCGCTCTGTCTCTTGGGTAGCGCGGCTATCCATGCTGGTTACATCAAAGCCAAAGGAAAGCAAGCTGGGTGCCACTTCCAAAGCTTATCTTTGATGATTGAGGAGCGAAGGTGTAGCAGTACCTTGTCTGTACGATTCTCGTTGGGGAACTCCACGATGCGTACATCGTCCGGTAGAATTTGTCAAAGGTAGGGAATGCATTGGCATAGTTTTATAAAGTTGTGTCTGTTTAGAATGCACTCTTGGCCTTTGTTCAATACTCTAACAAGTCTAATGCAGCACGTGTATATATATATATATATATATATATGGGCAGGACTTTTATCGAGCAAATAAATAACCTGAACCGATCAACTGAACAGATCATATTCTCCCTATTCTGAAACACCTATTCTGATTCGTCGCTTTCCTACAACATCCCTCCTATTTCACTATTCCCATTTATATTTAGGGGCCGATTCATGGAACAAACGTGCGCCGAAAATCTTCGCGCAAGCAGGCGCAAGCAGGCGCAAGCGGAAAAAAACACGCGCACGCATGCGATCCATGGAAGTCCCTGCGCGTGTACACCCCGGGATGTGCGCCAAACCCGTGCATGGCGCACAAGTCACTGCAACATCCCGAAAGGCGTGCGCGACGCGCACAGTGAAAGCGCACAACCTCGGCGCATACACCAGAAAGTGGGCGGGACACGGGGCGTAACGCGCGGAATGGGGAACAACGCGTGAAAATAAGGGCGTAACTGGGGATGTACTGCAGGGAAGCAGACGGAACGCCCACACGCACTCGAACCACACGTATTCATGAATCGAATAGGGCAAATCCACGCACAGCCAAAGACACGCATAAGCCGAAACAAGTCCGCCACACGAAGGCAGGCGGTAGAGTCCCTGCGCATTACAAAAGTGGCAACATACAGCAATTGGGCCTGTGCGTATTTCAGGGGTTCGCGTGAAGTTTCTCACGCGATCGGGCCTGGGGGACCGGGCTGCGTGTATTTCAGGGGTTCGCGTGAACTTTTTCACGCGATCGGCCCTGGGGGAGCAGGCTACGTGTATTTCAGGGGTGCGCGTGAACCTTTTCACGCGATCGGGCCTGGGGAGCGGGCTACGTGTATTTCAGGGGTTCGTGTGAAGTTTTTCACGCGATCGGGCCTGGTGGAGCGGGCTACGTGTATTTCAGGGGTTCGCGTGAAGTTTTTCACGCGATCGGGCCTGGGGGAGCGGGCTACGTGTAAATCAGGGGTTCGCGTGAAGTTTCTCACGCGATCGGGCCTGGGGGAGCGGGCTACGTGTATTTCAGGGGTTCGCGTGAACTTTCTCACGCGATCGGGCCTGGGGGACCGGGCTGCGTGTATTTCAGGGGTTTGCGTGAACTTTTTCACGCGATCGGCCCTGGGGGAGCAGGCTACGTGTATTTCAGGGGTGCGCGTGAACCTTTTCACGCGATCGGGCCTGGGGAGCGGGCTACGTGTATTTCAGGGGTTCGTGTGAAGTTTTTCACGCGATCGGGCCTGGTGGAGCGGGCTACGTGTATTTCAGGGGTTCGCGTGAAGTTTTTCACGCGATCGGGCCTGGGGGAGCGGGCTACGTGTAAATCAGGGGTTCGCGTGAAGTTTCTCACGCGATCGGGCCTGGGGGAGCGGGCTACGTGTATTTCAGGGGTTCGCGTGAACTTTTTCACGCGATCGGGCCTGGGGGAGCGGGCTACGTGTATTTCAGGGGTGCGCGTGAAGTTTTTCACGCGATCGGCCCTGGGGGAGCGGGCTACGTGTATTTCAGGGGTGCGCGTGAACTTTTCACGCGATCGGGCCTGGGGGAGCGAGCTACATGTATATCAGGGGTTCGCGCGAAGTTTCTCACGCGATCGGGCCTGGGGGAGCGGGCTACGTGTATTTCAGGGGTGCGCGTGAAGTTTTTCACGCGATCGGCCCTGGGGGAGCGGGCTACGTGTATATCAGGGGTTCGCGTGAAGTTTCTCACGCGATCGGGCCTGGGGGAGCGGGCTACGTGTATTTCAGGGGTGCGCGTGACGTTTTTCACGCGATCGGGCCCGCTTTTCACGCGATCGGGCCTGGGGGAGCGGGCTACGTGTATTTCAGGGGTTCGCGTGAAGTTTTTCACGCGTGCTGAAATGCCCATGCACGCCTGTACGCGTCACGTCACAGGGGCGCTTGCGCTTGAGGGGCCTTCTGTCCAATGAAAATGCGTATGCGTGCAGACGCGCTTACGCGCTAAGGGCCTTTCCTCGAATTACACGCTGACGTGCAGATTTTTCACGTGCCAAATCACTCGGTATCAAGCTGGCCACGCATAAGCACACGGAAGACCACGCTCCTGCCCAGAAGGCCGAACTACTGCCCCCCAGAGCCCCGAGCACGCTCCCACCTGCCATCTGCTGCTGCCTGACTGCCTGCTGCCCACATGCACTGCCATTTGCTGCCTGCACATCAGCCAGGGGTGCTGTTGCTGTGACCACCCCTGCTGGAACCGAAGACTCCCGACTGGGATTCCATCGCTCCACAGCCCAGCCCCAGGACCCAGTTGCCCACCCACTCCTGCCTCTGGGGTTGTCATGTCGGGGCAAACACCATCTGTGACCATTGACAACCCCCGGCCAGAGAGGCAGAGGGGCACCAGCTTCAGTGCCACCGAAGTTGGTGTCCTGGTGGAGCAAGTCCTGGGGCAGTATGATGCCCTCTTCGGAAGTTCCGGAAGGACGGACTCGGATCTGGACTGACATTGTGACTGCCATCAACGCGGAGGGGGTGGCAGTCCGCGACTTACAACATGTCAGGAAGCGCTGGGAGGACTTCAGGTCCAGGACCCTGAACAAGGCCCGGCGCCTCTTGAAGGCAGCGAATGCCAAAGGGCGCCGGGGCCACTTGTCGGAAGAACAGATGAGGGTCCTGGAACGCATATCCCCAGCGCTCCACGTCCAGGTCCTTGAGAAGCAGACCCGTCTGGAGTCGAGCGGTGAGTGTACATGCATCCTGATTGTGAGAAGTGCGTGTGGTGATTATTCAGTAGTGTGCAGGTTGCACATCTGTTTGTATGGGGTCGAGGATGGGTGGGGGTGTACAGGGCCGTGGGGCTGACACATGCGAGGGCTGTAATGTGTGAGACATGGATGGTGCTTGTGTGTGTAGGCTTGCATGCCAAATGCAGTTGTGTGGGCACACATGTTTGGATGAATGTGTATGTAAGTAGACATGTCCGTGATGTCACGCATGTATGTTGTTTTCGGCTGCATGTATCAGCACTGTGTACATGTGCATGTGTGTGTATTTGACAAGGGTGCAACAGTGATGCAACATGGATGCATGTGACAGCGGTATGTGGAAGCCTGATTGGCAGATGTGACATGGATGCCCGTCTGAACAGTGCGACACTTGGCAGAGGTGTACACATCCATGCAAGTGTGGTGGTGTGTGTACATGTGTGGTGCACTTCCTGTGTTGCATGTGATGTCTGGCTCACCTTTGGCTGCTCATGCTGTTGTATGTGTATGGATGGTGGTGGCAGTTGCGATATGGCTGTGGTATGGCTCATGTGTGCGAGTTGTAATGACATGTGTGTTGGGGATTGTGATGACATTTCTGAGGTTTGCCAATGCCACTCATGTACAACTGTCATGTGTGTATGTGTCCATTGTACAGTGCCCTGATGCCTGTGTTTTGTTTCTCCCTGTCTGCAGCGTCAACTGATGAAGAGGGCGGAGAAGGTGCTGTGGAGCACAGCGGCGGGGATCCCACCGCCAGCCGGAGACGCAAGGCCCGGCTCCCCTCCCAGGTTGTCATCTCGTCGGGGAGTGAAGAGTCCGGTGCCGCGTCCCAGGCCGCAGCTGCCGGGGGGAGGTCCAAGAGGCGGAGGTTGGAGTTGGACTCCTCGGCAGCAGAAGGGGCAGCTGGGACCCCACAGGGCCAATCAGGGGAAGATGGCACGGAGTCATCCAGGTTGGTGGGGGGTTTGGTGGAGGAGGAGGCCGTGCAAGCACCAGTGACGGGGTCTGGAGGTGGGGATCCCACTGGTGCTAGTGGTGCAGTGCAGGACCAGGGACAGGAGGCAGCACAGGCCGCCACGGAGGTGCCTGTGTGCAATCCTGTCCCCGATCCTGTCCCTGCATCATCTTGCACCAGCAGGGATGCCTACGTCCAGACCCGTTTTCAGGCAGGGGATGAGCTCACGTCAACTGGCCTTCCTCTGCCTGCGGACGTGGCTATCCAGGTCCGGGTTGAGCCTGTCCTGGCTGGTGTGGCGTTGCGTCAACGGGCCATGCGAGGTGACCTGCAGTCTTTTCATGGAGAGACTGCACGTCATCTCGAATGGCTCGTTGACCACGTCAGCCTGCTGGGACAGGTCACCCAGGCCGGATTCCTCCATCTGATGGGGCTTGCTCCGACCCCCTCCTCAACTGGACCCCCTACGCGCCAGTCGTCCTCTGTGCCATCTTCCCACCCATCAGTCACCTGGGTGCCCTGTGGAGCTGCCTCTGACGGTGCGGCCAGGCTGGTGGAGGAGGCATCCCTGCCACAGTCGGGTGTCGGACGTCCAGCAGGGGTGGCCACATCTACGACTGCACCCCAGCCGGCGGAGGATGTGCAGGCAGCAGGAGGCAGTGCACGGGCAGAGGCACAGCAGCAGCAGCAACGTGGTGGGAGCCATGAAGGCTCGGGGCCTTCGACATCGGAGGGGCAGGCATCGGCCGGAGGGCAGGAGGACCCAGGACAGAGAGTGTCTTCCGTGTGGCAGCGGTTGGGCCACGCCATAGATGCGGAGCGGCAGCGGGCGGAAGAGGCACGGCTCACAATGGTCAGGGCGGAGAACTCCATGCGGAGGGCCCTGAGGCGGGCCAAGTGCCTCGAGGCAATCCGCAGGGGTTTGGAGGTGGAGACGTCGACGGCCCTGCGGACCCTCGGGGCCATGGAGGAGGACCACCTCCGGGACATTGAGGAGGAGTTCGATGATGCCCTGGCCCGGAACATCCACAAGTGAGCCGTGAAACTAGCCCGCTGCCCTTGTACATAGTTTCTAGGTAGTGTTAGGTTTCATTTTTGTTTTTATTTTATTTGGACCTTTCGGACATTGGCCACATTTTTGTATATAGTTTATTTTATTCGTTAGTGTAGTTAGATAGGTTTCCTTTATTTTGTTGGGATAATGGACCCTGGATTGTTCCCATGTACATAGTTGACAGTTGGATTGTATTTTTTTTTCTATTTTTAACCATGGAGCAATGGCTTTCTTTTTTATTTCCCATTGGATTTTGTTTTGTGGACATTGACTTTGGACATTACTTTGGATTTTTATTTTTGGTATTGCTTTTTTTGACGGACATGCTTCTTTTCATTTTTGTACATTCACGTTTCTGTTTCTTCATTTTTTATTCTATTGATGTTTCCTTTAATACATATTATTTTTGGTGAACTTCAATGTGTGGTATCTCATTGGTTTCATGCATTTCATGATATGTGTTTTGAGATTCACTGACACCCATTGGATGTATGTGAGGGAAATGTGTTTGTTTCAGAACTTGCAATTGGTGTTCTGTGATGTAATTGCAAATTATGAGTGGGTGGATGCAATACTCGGGTGGGTGTTTTGCATTTGGAGGCTGACCATAGGGACCAGGGATCTAGATTGTGATGACATGTTGGCTGGGGAACAGGAGTTGCACATGGGTGGGGCCTGCTGGCAGATGCCCCACAGTGCCTGGGGGTGGGGGTGGTGGGAGACATGGGTGGGGGCCTGGTGGAGGCTGCCCCTGCACTGCTGGGGGGTGGGGGTGGTGTGAGACATGGGTGGGGGCCTGGTGGTGGGTGCCCCTGTACTGCTGGGGGGTGGGGGTGGTGGGAGACATGGGTGGGGCCTGCTGGCAGGTGCCCCACAGTGCTGGGGGGTGGGGATGGTGGGGAACATGAGTTGGACATGGGTGGGGGCCTGCTGGCAAGTGCCCCACAGTGCTGGGGGTGGGGGTGGTGTGAGACATGGGTGGGGGCCTGGTGGTGGGTGCCCCTGCACTGCTGCGGGGTGGGGGTGGTGGGAGACATGGGTGGGGCCTGCTGGCAGGTGCCCCACAGTGCTGGGGGGTGGGGGTGGTGGGGAACATGAGTTGGACATGGGTGGGGGCCTGCTGGCAGGTGCCCCACAGTGCTGGGGGGTGGGGGTGGTGTGAGACATGGGTGGGGGCCTGGTGGTGGGTGCCCCTGCACTGCTGGGGGGTGGGGGTGGTGGAGACATGGGTGGGGCCTGCTGGCAGGTGCCCCACAGTGCTGGGGGGTGGGGGTGGTGGGGAACATGAGTTGGACATGGGTGGGGGCCTGCTGGCAGGTGCCCCACAGCGCTGGGGGGTGGGGGTGGTGGGAGACATGGGTGGGGCCAGGTGGAGGGTGCCCCTGGTGACTGGGGGTGCAGGGGGACATGCGTTGGTGGGCAGTAGTGCAAGTTGACATGTGGGTTGGCTGGGGGTCATGGCCATGGTGGATGGTGTGCCTGCAGGACATGTGCAGGGTAGGCCCCTGTGGTGTGAGCCACCTGCAGGGGCTGTGGAGGGTGTAGAGGGAACACCTGGGAGGACCCACACGTGCAATTCACGTGTGGTGCTCCCCGCGCACCCCTGTAATACACGTACCCTGATGGAATCGCGTGTGGGACTTCCCGCGCACCCCTGGAATACACGTACCCTGCTGATTTCGCGTGTGGAATTTCCCCCGCACCCCTGAAATACACGTACCCTTCTGTAATCGCGTGTGTAACTTCCCCTGCACCCTGAAATACACGTACCCTGCTGATATCGCGTGTGGAACTTCACGCGCACCCCGAAATACACGTACCCTGATGGAATCGCGTGTGGAACTTCCCACGCACCCCTGAGATACGCGTACCCTGCTCGCACGGGCCCAGTCGTGTGTGGAAATTCCTGCGCACCCCTGTAATACACGTACCCTGATGGAATCGCGTGTGGGACTTCCCCCGCACCCCAAAATACACGTACCCTGATGGAATCGTGTGTGGAACTTCCCGCGGACCCCTGAGATACGCGTACCCTGCTCGCACGGGCCCAATCGCGTGTGGAAATTCCCGCGCACCCCTGAAATACACGTACCCTGCAGAAATCACGTGTGTAACTTCCCCTGCACCCTGAAATACACGTGCTCTGCTGATATCGCGTGTGGAACTTCATGCGCACCCCTGATATACACGTACCCTGCGGAAATCGCGTGTGTAACTTCCCCTGCACCCTGAAATACACTTACCCTGCTGATATCGCGTGTGGAACTTCACGCGCACCCCGAAATACACGTACCCTGCTGAAATCGCGTGTGGAACTTCCCGCGCACCCCTGAGATATGCGTACCCTGCTCGCACGGGCCCAGTCGCGTGTGGAAATTCCTGCGCACCCCTGTAATACGCGTACCCTGATGGAATCGCATGTGGGACTTCCCGCGCACCCCTGGAATACACGTACCCTGCTGATTTTGAGTGTGGAACTTCCCCCGCACCCTGAAATACACGTACCCTGATGGAATCGCGTGTGGAACTTCCCGCGCACCCCTGAGATACGCGTACCCTGCTCGCACGGGCCCAATCGCGTGTGGAAATTCACGCACACCCCTGAAATACACGTACCCTGCAGAAATCGCGTGTGTAACTTCCCCTGCACCCTGAGATACGCGTACCCTGCTCGCACAGGGCCAATCGCGTGAGGTACTTCCCGCGCACCCCAGTGATACACGTAGCCCGCTTGCTCTGCTGGTACAGGGTTAGCGCAGCCCTTTGCGCTGGATTGGGTGTATTGATGGCTTTTCCCTGCGCGCGAGGCGTTCTTGGGGGCGTAACTGGTGCTGCTGCAGGGTCGCTGCGCCACTGTGCGCCACGGCTGGTTTTGGTGGCTGGAATCCATGAATACGCTGTGCGCGGAGATTGATTTTAGCGCACGCAGCTGGCGCAGGGATTCGCACGCGCACACTGTGCGCCAGCCGCGTGCGCCACTTGTGCGCTGAATTCTATGAATTACCCCCTTAGACTCCTTGAATATATTGTCTATGTACAAGTGTCTGCCTATCTCAACTCTTCTCTTTTGAATGACACTCAGGCAGGTTGTTATAAAGAGGATGTCACAAA
This sequence comes from Ambystoma mexicanum, assembly GCF_040938575.1. Taxonomy (NCBI): domain Eukaryota; kingdom Metazoa; phylum Chordata; class Amphibia; order Caudata; family Ambystomatidae; genus Ambystoma; species Ambystoma mexicanum. The sequence continues at coordinate 1,362,091,344 of NC_090929.1, read as the reverse complement.
TAAATTAATTTTTGATACAAGATGTTTTTAATTGAATATAAGAGACTGTTATAAAGAGGCTGTCAAAAATAGAAGCATCTTTGACACAAGGAGCTTTGAATTGAATACAATACTCATGTAAAATAACCTACAGGAGTTTAATGGACCAAAAGAGGTTGTTATAAAGAGGCTATCACAAATAGAAGAATTTTTGACGCAAGAAGTTTTTTTGAATTGAGTCCAAACAGGATTCCGAACCATTGAGGACCACCCTAAGGAAACAGAGACAACCCAGATAATTTGAAAATATATCAAAAAGCACCCAATGTTCTATTTAGAACACAGATGGCGGCTTTCTAAAACTAAATGAGACAGAGACTATCCAAGCACAATTTGAGAGACTATAAAATTGTACTCAACATAGATGGTGTGTTTTTGAAACCAAGGATAATTTTGAACATTGAATCACTCTTTCATTTTTCAGGATAAATTACAAAACAAAATCATCATTTAGCCAAAGACAAGATATAATTTTCCAAGGGAAGATGTTTTTACTTCATAGTGGAAAATAAGATGCTTCCTTTAATATGTATGTTATATGATATAGTATTCTATACAGGCACACATCCATGTACGGTGAAATACATTTCAGAGTTGTGTATTTGTGATGCAGAAACACTAAAATCTTCTGTTCAACAAGAGTTTTGTGTGTACATCGTTTTACTCAACATAACAGTATGCTTTTTTCAGACTATGGTAAAAGAATTAGGGTAAATATTTGCTTTGTATTGTGACCAGTTAAAGGCAATGGGCCGCATTGGGAGTTTGCCGGTTCGTAAACAAGAGTGCCGTTAAGCTCACTGGCACCCTTGTTTCCGGATCGTCAAACTCCAAGTCTGCCTGACCATGGCTGCTGTGCCCAACAGGTCTAACCCTCCGGGTGTAGCGGCCACTGTAGACAGACCCGTCATGGAAGCAGCAGCACCGTTAGCAACAGTGCCGGTGCTTCCGTGTACCCACTCCCATAGATTCCTGTGTGACTCTATGGGAATGGGGACTTACAATTTACCGGCGCGTGACTTCCCGGGCGGAGGACTCATAATCACCCAGTGGCACCGGGAAGTCAGGCGCCGGTAAAATATTACGGGTCCGGCGGCAACACGCTGGTAGCACCGGCAGGGTTACCGTCAGACTCGTAATGAGGCCCAATATCTTTTTAATATCATTTAACTCAGAGATTAAACTGTAAATGCTAGATAATTGTAGCTCAGTTTTCTGCTGCACGATGCCCTGCAAGAATGCATATTCCCAACTTAAATACAGTAAGAGAGGAAAGTTCTTTCTAGGGCCATGCACGTTCCTTCGTTAGAGCATGTTTTCTTCTCTCATTTGTTCTTCTCACAAGGCTCAGCTCTGCAGGCAATCACCAAGCTTGGAATTGAGGCTCTAACACCTGTAAGGGCTGCTTCCCATCTTCTCTTTGTGATGTGTACACTCTGCTCCCTGGTCAAGGATACATGGACATGCTGTGTCGCAAAAAGCTCCTGGCGAGGACGCTCATTTACGCCCTGCACAATATTCAATAGCATTAGAGCCTGTACCAGCTCATTGGAGGTCCATGCATTTGGTTCCGGACCACTCGTTTGGGTGGCAGTCACTTACCACACAACAGAGTGGGCTCTAATACTTCACTGGTTTCTCAATCAGTCGCAACATTTGAAAACACTGTTTTTTCTAATAGATTTGAATTGATTGAAAATCGCTATCTTTACAGTTTGCTACAAAGGAAACCTCAGGTTTTTCATATAACATAATCAGAAGGGTTATATAAAGCTGTTAAGATAGCTCAGCGGGTAAGCACTCGCTGCTGAAATCTGTTCCTGATCTGCAGATCACATGTTTAAATGCTGGCAAAGAAAACTCAGCCTTTCATCCTTTCAAGATTGCTGAATGAGTATCAATTTCGATTGAGTATTCGTAATTGTAAATACAATCTCCAATGTACAGTGCTTTGGTGAACGTGCTACATAATAACAGATGATTATTGTTATGTGCACCAAAGTACAATGATCCGGTTGCTGGAGGGACCTTTCTTGTGAGAAAACAAGCAGTGCAGAGCCCATAATATGTGTTTTGTCACAGAAAATACACAACATAGATGACCATGGCTGATGGGTAATCACTGATGTGTTTTCATTTCCACAGGAGCCAAGCATGCTGCCAGAGGGAACAGCAGATTGGCATCAAACAGCAATACATGAAGTTGGCTCCGGGGGTGTGTGTGTGCAGGTTTTGGGACAGAACAAAGGGTCCCATAGGCCAAAGAGTGGAAGGAGAAGACAGAAGTCAAGGGGCATTGGGCGAGAGCCAAAGCAGAGCCAAGGCTGCTAGGAATGTGGGGGGCATGTACTGGTAGCTAATCCACACAATGGACTCTGCCTCCCCCACTGGGTGCTTGTGTTTGCCTCGAGCAGTACATGCGTTGCCTACTCTGTAGATGCAGGCGTTCTTTTAAAGGGTTTCTGTGTGATAGCTTGATTTCTAATGATAACAAGGATCCCACAAGTTGATCTCACATCACACTGGGGAGAGCTATGAGCAGCTGAGGCACTCCCAAGTAAAGAGGGAACCTATCATTGATGGCAAGTGCATACGAGAAAGGAAGTAGTACACAGTCGACGTGTGAAGAAGCCTACAAAGTAGAGCAGCATCTTCTTATGGTAGATAGTTGTCTCAATGAACGGAATAGGATGCGTCAGTCAGCCGTGTTACTCGAAATGTCGCCCCTTCCCATGCAGGGTCATCCTGTTAGAATAAAATGACGTCCTTGGGGGCATTTTCCATCGGCCTCTGCTGCTCCTTCCTCTTGCTGTACCGGGCGTGCTGGTAGAAGTATATTATGATTATGGTGGCAGCATTAAGCAGAAGGATGACCAGCAGGAGCCAGAACGAGTATCCGTAGCTGCTCTGTGGGCTGTCCAGTGTTACTCTGGATGGTATAGTCTTGCTTGCCAGATACAGGGGCATCTTGTTTACCTCTGTGTTCACTGCACTCAGTATCATTGCAAGGAGTATCAAGATACCTAGAAAGTGAAAAAGAAATGTTGTTATTAAATGATATTTATCCTAAAAACATACATTATTATTTTGCTACCATTCTGAGTATCTTGCTCGTAGAGTTTGCATACAGTGAACATGTTGATAGCCAAGGTGTGTTGCTCTGCATCTTGAGTGCTAGACACAAGGGTGATTGTTGTTTCAGTGACGATTGGGCAAATACCTTGACATCAGTTGTTGTCACCTCATGTGAATAAGATGGTATTATGTCATTATGTACCCGACTGTAGTTCTATTATTTTAGGGCAGGCTTTTGATTATTTCAAGGGACTGATGGTTTCTGTGCATGATTCCTGTATGAATCTACCTACACGATGACTTAACACTAAAACCTGCAGACATTGGAGAGAGAACGCTTTGGAGCCGTACCAAGATTTCAAGTGTACATTTTCTGGGGCAAGCAAGCCAAACGGGAATCCACATACATGGCAAGATCAAACAAGTGCAGATAAATAGATACATCAGAATGGGTGACCAAACTGGAGTAAAAGTCGAAAATCCTGAATTTCAGTAAATTAGACCAAGTCAAACCTTTGGTGCGTTGAGGTGCAGGATCAGTCTGCGTAGTTGTACCAAGAGACAGGAAGGTAGAGTTAGAAATAAGGCTTAAGTTGGAAGGGATTTATTTCACAATAGTTATTTTAGTATTCGAATTAGAATAGTTAGAATAGAATTAAAAAGTACAGTAGGGCACCACATGGGATATTAGCAACCAGGGTAGCTTTAGGGAGGGTGATGTTTATTTTCTAGAAAAATCAGAAAATTGCAGAGGGATATTTTTTCATTGAGAGAAAGAAAATAACAGAGGAGCGCACTTGATTAATTTATGGCAGAATAAAAAATCACACAGGGAGAACAGAAACCTACAGAGAACACTATTTGTTTTCGTGAGGGACGACAAAATCAATGAGTATGATATGGTATTTTCGTGAGAGAACATACAATTATATAAAAGGTGCATCTAATTATGATATGAGGAGGACGAAAATTACAGAGAGGGATACATGATGTGTACTAAGGGAACATCACATTGTGGCACCCGATTTTGTTTGAGGGAATAGAAAATCACAGAGAGCAGCAGAGAGAGAGAGAGAGAGAGAGAGAGAGAGAGAGAGAGAGAGAGAGAGGCATGTACATGCTTTTTCAAGAGAAACATAAAATCCCATAGAGAGACGGGTGACTTTTTCCACGTGAGAATGTACAATCACAGAGAGGGCAATTGATCGTTTTGTGAGGGGCATACAATCATAGAAAGTGAAACCTGATCTTTCCATTAGGGAGGACAAAATCACAGAGTATGACACAAGATTGTTTCATGAAAGAGCAAAGGAACACAGGGTGATATTTGAGTTTTTGTGTGGGAACAGAAAACCAGAGAGGTGGCAACTGATTATCTCCCTAATCAACAAAATAAAAGCGAAATTAAACAAAAGCAGAACATGCAAGTACAAACAACAACAAAAAGGGAAGTTAATGTGTAAAGGGCAAAACATTAAGGAAATGAAGGGAAACCGAAAACTGATGCACACCAAAGAGAGAAATTAAACATTAGAAGGGGTAATCTAAGGCTAAGAAAGAAATGAAAACAAAAGCAGACATACAAAACTGTGAAAACACATGCAAAAAAAACCAAAGTGTACAAAAGCATGTCTCTTAAATCTAGTTCGCTCTCTGTCACATACTCTTCTCCCCCTCAAATTGAAAGCTCAGCATCCCTCCAAAAGCCTAGCAAAGTACTACAAAGGAACGGGGAGCACAAGGAACTCTTTAAGAGTGTTGAACTTCCCTTTGCAAATTTCAGTCTTCTAATTGGCTGCATGAAAACCTACCCAATAGTTTGAGGCTCCTGATTGGTGCTTCAAACCTCTTGGCAATCGAAGAGTGGATTGCACTGTGAGCAGGGGTTTGAGCACCAGGGAAACTAGTGGGTGTCTACTCCACTTTAATGATAGGAGGAGCCAGCAAAACTGTTCTCGTCAGGAAGTTCTAGCATTCTGAGAGTCAAATAATTGAGCCAGGTCTAGAAAGACGTCAGTGTAATTGAACCACAACCACACATTATGATCTAACAACAACATTTCGGAAATTTTATAAACAGCAAACAACAAAAAATAACTTGATTAGAAAGAAAGAAAACCTTCAGTTTCAAAGAGACCGAGGGATTAGACAAAATGACTGCAAAGGATAAACAGAGAAGGGCAGTGATTATAGTTGTAGGGTATGCCATTACTAAAGCAGTGGTGCAAGGACCACTGAACCCAGGGAAGGCCTGCATGTATGAGTTGGTATGAAACACTCTCAATGAGTCTAGATGGTTTCTGAGCTACACAAAGAAGTGTCTATAGTGACAACCTTTGGAATCAACTAGAACTATTTCTATTGTATCCCAAACCTTAGGGAATTCAATATCAAGCTCATGTCAGATTACTGTGCTTCCTCCAGGCTATATGAGAGCCATAACAAATTCGGCCATTTTGAGTGAAGTCCATTTTTTTAAAAGTGTTCCAATTCATGTTGGTAGCGTTAAGCTCAGTGGCCTTCACATTTTACGACAGATGCCATATAGGTGCATCAGGATCCTGAGACAGCCCCTAATTATACACCACAAAGGATACCCGGATAATGGTGATGACACCCCATAGACTTACATATATTCCATATTTTTCAATATTTTATGTTGGAACTCATAATATTTGAAGCATTCAAACATCATGGGTTTATAGGTCTAGTGTTACACTTTGAACAAATATCATAGTTTCCCACATTTCTCCCGAGCCCACGTGAAGGTTTCCAAAGAGACGTATTCATCAGGGAGAAATGTGTCTGTGCCAAGTTTGCATAGGCAGTGTGTTAGGAATTCGTCCATCTGCATGGTGGGCTTGGGCTCACCTGGGCTTTTTTGAGATTTTTAATTAAATGGAATGATGGTAGACCGAACTCAGGAAAATATGGGGGGCAGATCCACACACATTTACCTATGCTCAGAGCATGACAAAAGCATATACCCGTGTACTTCAGGCTGTACACCACCTACAGGCACCATCTGACCCTATCATATTAAGTTGGAATGTGGCAGCCAAAGAGAGTGCAATGTCATCCGAAGAAGGGGAAGGTCCAACCTTCCCCCTGCCTGATTAACTGACAATGTTTCCATGGAACCGACCAGCTCTTTATTTAGTCCCTGCCACTGATGGCAGCGATTATCATGCCTACAGGGGGTACTTCAAACAGGCACACATGGGACCTGGCTACAGAGGATAACAAAGGAGGCAGGAAATCCAACAACTCTTCATATGTAACTGTGTCAACCTGAAGCCAGCTCCCACCTCTCAGTATTAATGGCAGTCAACTGTCATGTCTGGGTCTGTTGTTACACTAGGTCACCCCACTAATGGGACCCCATTCATGAGGTACGAGAATGAGGTCTGCAGGAGCCAGAGAGTCTGGTCTCTCAACAGCTTCAATGGAGACCTTCCGCTTTAACAGGATCCACACAGGAGGGCCATTAACCAGTGAAACTCTATGAACACAACAGACAGGAAGATGGGTGGGACTTAGTAGCACAAGGGAGTGAGCCCATAGCTCTTTCTATTGAGAGATGGGTTCCACCATATTAGTTCTGGGGCACACCCTGTTCCTGTTTTCACCCCATTACCTTTCCTGCTGCAAAGCACTCTGGTTATGACCTCATGCACACAGGAGATTTTTGGCAGAGACCCCAGGATTGATTCCCAAAGGTAGGCTTAGCCTACACCAATCACTGTGGCCCACTTGGTTTTAAAAGAGGGCAGAGCCCCTCTTCTGGCAGATCATCTGAAGACTTCACAAGAGGAAAAAAGAACTCAACCTTGGACCTGGCTGAAGGTATATTCTGCCTTACTTCTTTACCAGTGAAGGAAGGCCAGGATACCCAAAGAGGGAAGCAAGTTCCTCAATCCACAACCGATGGAAACTCTGACCGTGGTCAAGCCGCTGTTGCATAAAGACATCTGAGACGTCTCGACCAGTGCTTCAGAACTGTCAATCAGTACTGAGATAACAATTCCTGACGCTGAGCCGCTGTGTAGGCCAGCCTGCAGCTGTTCATCTAGCTTTGCTCACCGAACCGTCGTACCACCTGATACCAGCAGCTGGTTCCCATCTCAAACTCTGTCACAGAAACCTGCAAAGTCCCCTGAAGCCGACTCAACCCTGTCTAGCAGCAAGAACACCAACAGCCAAAGATACATTGTGGTTCTGTCCCTCTGATCCTTCCTGGAAGGCCCCTAGAGACATTTTAAGATCCTTTTTCGACCTTTGTGCTAAAGCAAAGGAACCTTAACAAACTGTTGTAGTTAGTAACCATACCGACTACCCTCCTGTCAGTATCCAGAGTGCATCCCTTTTCTTTCTTTGAAACTGTATGTCCTCTGCATTCCTTTACAGGGTGCATTGTATTTCATAGTGTTGTTAGACTGTTGTGATAATAATAAAGTAGATATTTTTATACAACCTTGACTGGGCAGTCTTTTTTTATCATTGGGTAATAATTATATTTTTGCTGTGTTGCAACTAACCAAAGATGCACAACCTTTAGAAGAGATAAGCCTGCCATTCCGTCCACATTACTAAAATTGGACAAGGAAGTTTATAATTTTAATTGTATGCTTAATTATTCCAATCTGTTCAAAGCCATTCTGGTGTATTACAGATGTGGGGACGATTGATGGTTTAGAAACCGATATTCATCCCTCGACCACTTGTACCCCGGAATTTGATTAATCACACTGTGAGTGCAAATCCTCTCAACGCCTGAATTGTGGACATCACTTGCATAGACATTTTAATGATATGGCATGCAGATAAAGAGGCAAATGAACAGCAACCCTTTGATCCACTTTAGATGTGCAACTTCCCACATGTTCCCACATCCTTTGTGAAAAAGCAACAGAAAGCCCCACAGGGAAGGTTACAAAAAGCAAAGAAACATGTGAGAAATGTTCACTCCTATTTCACTACTAATGTGCACATTCTACTTCTGAAATGGATGCAAGTGCTTTTGGGAGCAAGATTTCCTTTTGTGAAACAACCCTATTTAAGTGAAATAGAAATTAAACCTTGCTCCCTTTTCTATCTGACAAGCACTCAAATGTAAACACACACTCACCAATACAGAACCACACTCTCTGTGTTGTCTCGTTTGTCTCTGTATGCCTACCTCTTCTGCATTTCATACAAAAAAACCTGTAAGATTCAATTTATAGACTGCAAGCATGAAACATTTAGTAAAACTGCAACCGAACTGCAAAGTTGTTCACAAAGTAATTAGTCTCTGCTGGCCCATGCTTTTTACCTGAAGGCAGGATGCCCGGGTATACATTTCAGCTGACTAATTCCAAATGGTTTCTTCTGGATCAAGTTGCTCACAAAAGGATATGTGTTAATCTCTTGACTTTCTATCAAGAAAGGTCTAAGGTGGATTTTATTTTATCCGGTAAATTTCATTATTGAACCCTTTATGCTGCACCTTGATACATTAGAAACGTTCTCTTAGATGTCAATTAGACGTGTCACTAACATGAGCTACTCAAAGCTGGCATAGTCCCACTTGGGATATCCTGCCCGTGGCATAGTCAGCCTTTGATGACACATGTCAAAAAAGAACTCAAGACCCACCTCTTCAAGGAGTCTCTCCTCCTTAACACCCAGGTCATCATGTTGCCCCCCCATGCCACCTGACTCGCTAGACGTTGTCTGACCCTCTTGTCCCCGCCACCCTGTATAGCTGCCTCTGTGCGCCTCTGCATCCTACCCCTGCAGTATATCTGTTCAGTTGTTACCTCTGAAAAACGCTCCGTTATGCATCTGTACTGTTATATACCTCTGTAAAGCGCTGCTCTATTGTGTATCTGTATTGTTGTATACCTCTGTAAAGTGCTCCATTGGTTCTTGAAGCTAGGGCCACGCTAAATAAATACAATAATAATAATAATAATAATAATAATAATAATAGGCCTCATTCCGGGTTTGGAGCTAATCATGGAGTAATTAGCTCCATGGTTGGCTCCGAAACCGTCCCAAATCCGGCATGGTGAATGGAGTAATTACCGGTCCATTCCATGGTTGGAGGGACCGGTGATTCCCCATTCACCTTTTGCCCTTCCCCATTCCCATTTCTGCCCCATATGGCTCAATGGGAATGGGGAAGGAGGTAATTACGGCACCGTAAATTACGGTACCGTAATTACCTCTGAAGTACCTTTGCGGGTCCCGTACTTTACTCCTGCTAAAAGCAGGAGGTAAGGAAGGACCCGCAAAGGGACCTCGGAATACGGAGGTAAGGGATTACAGGCATCGGCACCCTTACCGGTGCCGGTAATTCCTTACCTCCAACCTCGGAATGACCCCCAGTGTCTTTTACTTGAAGCTAGAACGTCCTTGTGAATATTCCACTTCATTTTTTCCATATGGTTTCAAGTGCATCCAGTTGCTGACCTACAGGTTTCTGTTGATCTCAGGAACTGCTAGGAAGACAATTTTACTGGGGATCTTTGTCCATCCCTGTGCACTCCACCAACCTCGTACTCCTTGTCAATAGATCTGCAGACAGCACCATGCAAGCACCACTCTTTCCGATCCTATTCACCATCTGCTTTCCCTAACTCCTCCGTATCTATCTTTATCACACCACCCCTATTTCTCCTGCCCCCTCTTTCCCTGAACACCCACAGACCATATTTGCAATGCCTATTCCGCATGAAAAAATTATTGGCTTTGCCAATGCTTCAGTATTTATGCAACACTTCTGAAATTGGTCACTTTTTTATGCACTCTGTATATTGACATGTATAGTGCTCCTTTCAAGCATTTACAAAGCCTCCGCCCAAATATGTGTATGCATTCTAAGGAAGTGATTAGTAGCCCCATGGAATCTCCACATCCTACACACCTTGTAGTCTATCATTTGTTGAAAACTTTAATCAAGAACATTGGCTCATAGATGAAGTAGACAAAATGAAAGAAGTTATCCTAGAAACGTGCTATGCAAAACAAGCATTATTCACTTTTAGAAGAGAAAGGAGTGCAACAGTGAATACGTATTGCCAAAGGCAATTCGGTAAAAGAGATGAGTTAAAACATTTAAAGCGGATCTGTTTATTCTACCAGATGAAATGTCAAATGCAAGGAAGGAAGCATACTGTTTATTAAGATATGAGAAGTTGACAAACGTAATGACACAATATATACTTCCAGATTTCAGTAAAGATGATAACTTGCTACATTTGAAGATAAAAGGAGGCCACTCATGCAAAAGCAAACTTTGCCCTAGTGCTCATATCGTGCAACTTTGAACTTTCACCCGTGAAAAGTTTCTGTAATTTAACCCCATGTTAGATTCTGCTAAACACTGAAGGCCAGGGCATGGGTCCGTACATCACAAGAAAAAGAACAAGACGATCAAAAACATATGTCTTCACCACAATGTCACCTTACACAAACATCAGACAGCAGCATTGTCTCTAACAAAAATGCACAAAAGACTGACATGCCAGATTACTCCCATTTCTAAATGCTGTACTAATGAAGCATTGTTGCCTACAGCTGCAGTCAATATGGACTCTTATGTGCCCAAACGCGCAACCTATGGGCCTGAGAGAAGCGAGGGCGCATAAGGAGGGCTAAGGGACCAAAAGGTGACCATATTGCACAGCAGCTGCAGGCAATAAGGCTATTAGCACCCAGCTGTGGGGCCAGGGAACTAGGGGGTTTGGTAAAGTTAAAACAAAACTTTTGCCATGGCTGCCAGGCAATGGCTGCTCGTTGGCCTGAAGGGATAAGTCAGTATTATCTTTTTGGCCCTAGCATGTACAACGTTTGTCCTGTTTCTGTTTCTTCACATGGAGCTTTGGATTGGGGCAGGTGGATGCGTTTTGGGCAAGGCAAAGCAGTTGGGGGAGCGGAAGATTGTCAAGGTGACCAAGGCAAGCAGGGGGAACATGTGAATGCTGGAATTCTTACAGGCATCCGGAACCATGGTTACACGAGCAAAGGTTCCCCCAGAAGCCTTGGATCCTTATCGGCTGTCAGGTTTCATATATTCAGAGAAGGGTGTTAATCGCTGTTATTATTAATCAATATAATGGTATGTTATTGATCCACCTGGGAAGGATGAAAGATTAAGTTGGCCTTCAGAGGAAGTGAATTTGTGATGTGCTGGCTTACCCAGCGGAAACTTGATTCTTGAGCTTCCGACTCAGAAGTGTGCTCCCTCCCCTGTAGTTTGGCCCATCAGCTTCTGTGTATCTCAAAGCTTTCTGCTTTGTAACCTGTGGAAGAGTACTGTATTCTAAGGACTGAGCCAGTAATTTCTGGGAAATCTAAGAGATGAATTGGCTTAGGAAGTCTAAGCTACCTGAGTCAGAAAAACATGCATAGGCTAGCCGAATAAGAATTGAAGGAAATGCAGTGTTTTATAAAGCAAAACCAAGATTCCTCTTCAAAACTGCCCCCATGAACAAGTTCTGTGCCATTAGTTAACGATAATATTATTGGGAGACCTTCGGATATTTCATCTCTGGAGGTCAAATTTAAGGTAAAGTGTAGCAACATTCAAGGCTTTAGAATATATGTTTTTATCATTAATATATTTAGAATATTTAAAATGTCTATTTCATGTTTGCTATTCATTCAGGTACCAAATGATGTGATCATAATTCCTTTGATGTGGTTATTAGCCTTGTAAAGAATGCAAAGATTAAGCAATCTAACATCCTTCAATGTAGGGAAGTATTATATGCTTCACTCATTGTGGGATCCTCAGATTGTGTTGGTTAGACTTTCACATTCCAGAAACAACACTATATTTGAATCTTATCTCACATGTCCCATTACAAAGGCAATATTTATAGTGCACATCAACTCAACAAAAACACTTTGTCAAATGTTAATGATGTGCATACTATCGCTTGTAATTATATTTTCTGACAACATTTTAATGTTCTAATATGAATGTAAAGTTATAGAAACTCTTCTCATTTTCACACTGTTGGTTACATTGAATGTGACCATCGAGAATGGCTTAATATTTGTTAATAACATCTAATTAAGTCAATTTTAGGAGACATTCAATTGCTTGCAATATAAAGCTCTCTTCCTCCCTGGGTGTCTATGTTAAATCCCAATGTTGGCACTTTGGCACTGGTATAAAGATGTCAACAATTTCAATAACTGTATCTCTTTAAGTTCTTTCTTTTGTCGTCTGATAACATGCAGATAATATATTTTGTAAGGGACTGGTTCTAGCCAAGGAAAACAGTCCATTCTTGTTGGCCATAAAACCATAAACGAGGCTCCTTTTGAGTAGCCATTTCAGGGTTTTTTTGTTTATTGTTTTTATTATTCATCCTCAAAACAATATAGGTAAAATATAGTGCACACATTTCAAAAAAGATAAATTCACTAATAACCCCACTGTTAAAATGTTAAAACATTGAAATTTTCGAAACATACCGAAATTAAAAGCGTTATGTTTCAAATTTGGATTAGGAATCCCCTATGTTGTTATTCCACTAATCCCCCCTTTTTCCTGTTGTGGGCCTCTCCTCCCTTAATCCAACCACACATTTCTCCACCCCTTTTGCCTCTTACATCTAATTTCTTATTAGAAAATTCGTAAATAATGTTATATGCTAATTTAGTGTTAAAGCACACACATATTTTGAGAGAAAATGCATATAACTGTAGGAAGTACTAACCCACTAGGCTCTGCCCTGCGACATCACTGTGTGTTGCTTTCATCAGAAACAACAGAATGGCCGCCAAAAAGCCCTATGCGCGCTAGAAATCTCTGAGATGTGCGCAAGGGAAACTGGAAAAATAGGCTGCCAATCTATTTTGCCTGTGTCGGCGGTAGACCACACTGCAAAAACCTGTCATTGGGCTGCCCACAGTGTGAGATGGAACTACCTGAAAAGGCAGTGCTTCATTGCCAGGAAAACCCAGAAGTGCTCTAAAATCCGTTTTTCCTTGGCTGTGGAAATTGCAAAATAATGGTTCTCCAAACATCAGAAAAGATCCAACATCCTTGTTGGATGTTAACCATCACCTTATTTAAGGAATTCCCATAAGCACAATGTCAGGAGAAGCACAATTCGTCACAAGAATATCCACATTCAAAAAGGTGCTTGCCTGGAAAAATATGTCAGAATATGGGCGCAGTACCGCTGCTCGCCTGTGTCAAAGCTGTCATTTACTTATACTGTTAGTTTAAACTTGTACATTAAGATCAAATTCTTGAAAAGAAGAGACTTGCCATCAAAAGCAATATAGGTTGCTACTATTCAATCTCTATGTTTTAAAAAGCCTGGAATTAGAGATTATTGTGTAGACTTGTTGAAAATGCAAAGTTTATTTAGCAAAGACAATTTTAAACAAAGTCCCTCATTACGACCCTGGCGGAGAGGGGTTTACTCCAGCGTAATGCATGGCGTACCTCCCCGCCTTACTACGACTTTCCGTAGCGCCATGGTGATTTTACGCCCGGATTTTCCAGGCGGAAAAATCCATGGCGCTACGGGACCTCTTGTTAATTACGCCACCGTAATTTACGGTGGCGTAATTAACGCCTTCCCCACTCCCATTATACCCTATGGGGCAAAAATGGGAATGGGGATTGGGGACTAACCGCCCCGCCAACCTCGGAATGGGGCGGTAAGTCCGCCAACCCCCATGGTGGAGTTGGCAGCTCTGCGCCATGGTCCATGGTGCAAATTGCACCATGGATCTCCGCCAGGGTCGTAATGAGGGAAAAAGTGTTTTAAAGTGAACTGATGCCGGCCACAGGACTTCAAAAGCACATTCCACAGTTTGCCCCAAACAAAGGTGCCTTCCCTTTTGCTCTCTGCCCAGGAACTCTCAGTTAGATGCTAATGAAAGGAGGAGGGGATTTTGCACTGCTTCTCCGAGGAGAGACAATGGACTGAAAGGGAATGCAAATTCAGGTGTCAACAGAAACAACTGCCAGCAAGAAGAGAGCCATGGACTGCTCTTGGCCCAGCAAAACCATGGAGGCGGGACCAGACAGATTTGTGTATCTTAAACCCAAGAAAATATCTTTTTGAAAAAGACTCATAGAGAACTGTGAAAAATGTGTAAAAATCTGTAAATTATAGGTTGTTAACATGGAAATTCTGCTCATAGTTTGAAACTACTCTGAACTCTGTGTGATGTTCAGAGACAGGACTATCGAAATGTTGATGTTGTAGCAATTGTGATAATGCTAGAAGTATGAAACTTCACATGAGTATGCCCAGATGTCATGCGCATATATGTCTAAAAATGTGGACAGATCTGACACTGGGTACCCAACCAAAAGCGCAGAAAACTGTAAAATTGGAACTAAAGCTCTCACTGAGATGAAACTCGGATGGATACTTGCTTTCCTAAATCTTTGATGTAAATATGTATTGTTAGCAATTTGGTTGTATTGTAAATATGATTTATGTGAAAAATAGATATACTCTACAGAAACAAAGGGGAGGTCCTCCCTGGATTGTAAAATACTGCATCATCATGAAACCATGTGTTCCTTCTCAAATCAGAAGAGTGGACAGACCTTAACCAATAGGATTCCTAGAGGGTGTGCTTAGTATAATTTAGCCTACCCACCCCTTAGGGAAATACATAAATAGGGACAGTTTAGGACCCAAAGAGACAGATTCATCCATCAACTGATTACTGGCGAAGCGCTCTGCAGGAGAAACCCATATCCAAGACTCCAGAACCCTGAAAGCAGAAGACCCAATTCCAAAGCTGAACCCTTCTCAACTGGCCTTTAAAATCTTGAAACCTGATTTACCCCCCGACTTCCAAGGGGAACAACACCAAATAGAACAGCCGGGCTGTTTCTGCTTCTCGCTAAGAAGTCTTGCTATAACCCAGAGATCCAAACCAGTAGAGCGGAGCTGTAACCTGCTAGCTGCAACCCAGAACCAACCCTTCAGATCCAGTCCAGAGGCTGTGCAGTGTCCAGAGTGCCATGATGAGTGCAGAACCGAGCGCCTGAATCCTGTCCGGTGGGCTAGCAGAATTCCAGTCCAAAACCTTTGACCAGATCTTAGACGGGCCTATACCAAACCACAGTTGTGAGTATCTATAGTATAGAATTGTCCATAGCCAGTATGTCATCCTTAAGTAATCTTATCCAAACCATTCTATCCTATCCATAACCCCATTGTAGAACCTTACAAAGGTAGCGGGCGCCCCTCTCTCGCAAGAACAGACATGATAACCTGTTCAGTGGTTATTAACCACTTGAGAGTTCGCAGCCACTGCTTTTACTCACTGTGCCTTTCACAGATGGGTAATATCCATTTGCATATCAGTCTTTGTCCTGCCCAGGGGCAGTCCAGCACCGAAATACAATGGCAATTCCAATCTGAACGAGAGTACCACCAGCAACCCCATACACGTGTTTCACCCTTGTTGGGGATCATCAGTGAGGTGAAGCTGATGCCTCTCTAAGCACAGTGAGAGGGAGACCACGTCTGGTTGCCCCCAGGAGACCTAGGGTTACCAATCCCAGGTTCCTTAAAAAATAATTTTACAAAGGTAGCGGGCGCCCCTCTCTCCCAAGAACAGACATGATAACCTGTTCAGTGGTTATTAACCACTTGAGAGTTCGCAGCCACTGCTTTTACTCACTGTGCCTTTCACAGATGGGTAATATCCATTTGCATATCAGTCTTTGTCCTGCCCAGGGGCAGTCCAGCACCGAAATACAATGGCAATTCCAATCTGAACGAGAGTACCACCAGCAACCCCATACACGTGTTTCACCCTTGTTGGGGATCATCAGTGAGGTGAAGCTGATGCCTCTCTAAGCACAGTGAGAGGGAGACCACGTCTGGTTGCCCCCAGGAGACCTAGGGTTACCAATCCCAGGTTCCTTAAAAAATAATTTTACAAAGGTAGCGGGCGCCCCTCTCTCGCAAGAACAGACATGATAACCTGTTCAGTGGTTATTAACCACTTGAGAGTTCGCAGCCACTGCTTTTACTCACTGTGCCTTTCACAGATGGGTAATATCCATTTGCATATCAGTCTTTGTCCTGCCCAGGGGCAGTCCAGCACCGAAATACAATGGCAATTCCAATCTGAACGAGAGTACCACCAGCAACCCCATACATGTGTTTCACCCTTGTTGGGGATCATCAGTGAGGTGAAGCTGATGCCTCTCTAAGCACAGTGAGAGGGAGACCACGTCTGGTTGCCCCCAGGAGACCTAGGGTTACCAATCCCAGGTTCCTTAAAAAATAATTTTACAAAGGTAGCGGGCGCCCCTCTCTCGCAAGAACAGACATGATAACCTGTTCAGTGGTTATTAACCACTTGAGAGTTCGCAGCCACTGCTTTTACTCACTGTGCCTTTCACAGATGGGTAATATCCATTTGCATATCAGTCTTTGTCCTGCCCAGGGGCAGTCCAGCACCGAAATACAATGGCAATTCCAATCTGAACGAGAGTACCACCAGCAACCCCATACACGTGTTTCACCCTTGTTGGGGATCATCAGTGAGGTGAAGCTGATGCCTCTCTAAGCACAGTGAGAGGGAGACCACGTCTGGTTGCCCCCAGGAGACCTAGGGTTACCAATCCCAGGTTCCTTAAAAAATAATTTTACAAAGGTAGCGGGCGCCCCTCTCTCCCAAGAACAGACATGATAACCTGTTCAGTGGTTATTAACCACTTGAGAGTTCGCAGCCACTGCTTTTACTCACTGTGCCTTTCACAGATGGGTAATACCCATTTGCATATCAGTCTTTGTCCTGCCCAGGGGCAGTCCAGCACCGAAATACAATGGCAATTCCAATCTGAACGAGAGTACCACCAGCAACCCCATACACGTGTTTCACCCTTGTTGGGGATCATCAGTGAGGTGAAGCTGATGCCTCTCTAAGCACAGTGAGAGGCAGACCACGTCTGGTTGCCCCCAGGAGACCTAGGGTTACCAATCCCAGGTTCCTTAAAAAATAATTTTACAAAGGTAGCGGGCGCCCCTCTCTCGCAAGAACAGACATGATAACCTGTTCAGTGGTTATTAACCACTTGAGAGTTCGCAGCCACTGCTTTTACTCACTGTGCCTTTCACAGATGGGTAATATCCATTTGCATATCAGTCTTTGTCCTGCCCAGGGGCAGTCCAGCACCGAAATACAATGGCAATTCCAATCTGAACGAGAGTACCACCAGCAACCCCATACACGTGTTTCACCCTTGTTGGGGATCATCAGTGAGGTGAAGCTGATGCCTCTCTAAGCACAGTGAGAGGGAGACCACGTCTGGTTGCCCCCAGGAGACCTAGGGTTACCAATCCCAGGTTCCTTAAAAAATAATTTTACAAAGGTAGCGGGCGCCCCTCTCTCGCAAGAACAGACATGATAACCTGTTCAGTGGTTATTAACCACTTGAGAGTTCGCAGCCACTGCTTTTACTCACTGTGCCTTTCACAGATGGGTAATATCCATTTGCATATCAGTCTTTGTCCTGCCCAGGGGCAGTCCAGCACCGAAATACAATGGCAATTCCAATCTGAACGAGAGTACCACCAGCAACCCCATACACGTGTTTCACCCTTGTTGGGGATCATCAGTGAGGTGAAGCTGATGCCTCTCTAATGCAAATGGATATTTCCCATCTGTGAAGGTACAGTGAGCAAAAAGCAATGGCTGCGAACTCTCAATGTGGTTAATAACCACTGAACAGGTTATCATGCCTTGTTATTTCGAGAGAGGGGCGCCTGCTACCTTTTTTGTATTTTTGAAAGGAACTTGGGGTTGGTCACCCTAGGTTACCTGGGGGCAACCAGACGTGGACTCCCTGCTCACTGTACTTAGAGAGGGTCAGCTTCACCTCACTGATGATGCCCAACAAGGCTGAAACACGTGTATGGGGTTGCTGATGGTACTCTTGTTCAGAGAGGAATTGCCATAGCATTTCGGTGCTGGACTGCTCTTGTGGGCGGGACAAAGACTGATATGCAAATGGATATTTCCCATCTGTGAAGGTACAGTGAGCAAAAAGCAATGGCTGGGAACTCTCAATGTGGTTAATAACCACTGAACAGGTTATCATGCCTTGTTATTTCGAGAGAGGGGCGCCTGCTACCTTTTTTGTATTTTTGAAAGGAACTTGGGGTTGGTCACCCTAGGTTACCTGGGGGCAACCAGACGTGGACTCCCTGCTCACTGTACTTAGAGAGGCTCAGCTTCACCTCACTGATGATGCCCAACAAGGCTGAAACACGTGTATGGGGTTGCTGATGGTACTCTTGTTCAGAGAGGAATTGCCATAGCATTTCGGTGCTGGACTGCTCTTGTGGGCGGGACAAAGACTGATATGCAAATGGATATTTCCCATCTGTGAAGGTACAGTGAGCAAAAAGCAATGGCTGCGAACTCTCAATGTGGTTAATAACCACTGAACAGGTTATCATGCCTTGTTATTTCGAGAGAGGGGCGCCTGCTACCTTTTTTGTATTTTTGAAAGGAACTTGGGGTTGGTCACCCTAGGTTACCTGGGGGCAACCAGACGTGGACTCCCTGCTCACTGTACTTAGAGAGGCTCAGCTTCACCTCACTGATGATGCCCAACAAGGCTGAAACACGTGTATGGGGTTGCTGATGGTACTCTTGTTCAGAGAGGAATTGCCATAGCATTTCGGTGCTGGACTGCTCTTGTGGGCGGGACAAAGACTGATATGCAAATGGATATTTCCCATCTGTGAAGGTACAGTGAGCAAAAAGCAATGGCTGCGAACTCTCAATGTGGTTAATAACCACTGAACAGGTTATCATGCCTTGTTATTTCGAGAGAGGGGCGCCTGCTACCCTTTTTTGTACCATTGTAGAACCTCTCTTGTTTTCCTGAATCTTTCCCTCTTCCATATAGTCCTTTGATAATTGTAGTGATAATATCATCTTTGCGCTAATATATTTGCGGGAGAAAGACAAGTGTCTTGGCGGGCAAAAGTCAGACAGAGGCGCCGCTGTTCTGGTGGCTGTCCCGTTGGGTATCTTGTATCTTCATAGCCTCCCTAGTGTAAAGAAAATTCTTGTTTGTAATTCAAAAGCGGATTTTTCATTAGTAAAATCTTGACTCTTTCTGAGAAAAACCAAACTCTACTAAATCCTTCATAACTTCCGTACCTTACATGCTAGAAATGTAAGTGTTAAATTGAAGCTAACATCCTCAGCTTTCCAACTAATCTAAAACTGCATTCTAACTCCTTCTAGTTTTCTCACAATCGCGTTTCTCGCATGTGGAAAAGTTTGCCGCAAATTTGCATTTGGCTAAATTTCATCACGTGTAAAGCAGCTATTCTTTGGATCCGACCTCAGAATTCTGTTTACAATCTGCTAGTTATTCAATCATCATTGCTAGTGTTTACCTGAAACTATACAACGTGGCTCCCACTAGTTTTGAATCCAATTTAGTGATTTAGTGATTTAAATCCATTTTTCAGTGTTTTATCATTCATTCAAAGCCACATTCAAAAGCAATTGACCTGTTTTGAAATCATTCCTATTTCTCTCTGCTTGCTGGGGGGATTGGGATTGAAACTGTATTTGTTCAGTGTTTATTCCTAAAACCTGTGTTCTCTCATTCCATCACTTTATATGGCATATTGGGGGGAATTGAGTAGTGTCCAGGGGGAAAAAGTGACATTTCATTTGACTGAACCCACACAAGGTTTTATTCTGTACTGCATTATTTTTCTTATCCATACTCCTTCTGATTAAAGAGATTGTTGATTGTAACATCACCCCAATGGTGATCATTGTATAAATATTAATAGTGTGATATGTATATATTGTTCAAATTCATAAAATAAATCTTTTAACTTTGCAAAACAGCCTGCTTCCTGGTTCAGTGAGACCGGGTGGGATTCAAAAAGAGGGGCGTGATATAAGGGTACATTATTCAGAAATAAAAGAACTTATAGACAAAAATATATAATTAAGGGTTCCAGCTGTGCATCACACGCTAGGCATTGACTTAGGTGGAGTGTCGGGTTGAAATCACTTACATAACACTAATATTGAATTCATTTTTCTCTGCGCATAAAAAATCTAAAGTTCTGTAAATTTTTTATTGAACATATTGTCTGCATAATAATAATAATAGTTATTTTATAACGCGCTTAATACTAGCAAGTGTTTCGAAGTGCGGGATTGGAATTTCGACCTCTTTTGCGCTACGTTGTCTTGCTTCCAAGACAAACGCGTTGCCCTGAGCTATCCTTCCTCCCCCCATTAACTGTGGTACTTTTATTTATTTTTTTATTTTATTTTACATTTATAAAGCGCTCACACAGCCCGCAGGCATCGAGGCGCTGTTACAGGAATTGTTTTTGCTTTTTCTTAGTTGCGTATTTTTTTTTATCTTAGTTACGTATTCATAACGCGCTTAAACACCCAGAGGTTTTTAAGCGCGGACCCGGGGATCGCTGTTGTTGCTTCGTGCCGTCTTGCTTTCAAGACGCGCACGCTGCCGCTGAGCTATCCTCCCGGGACGGGAGGATAGCTCAGCGGCAGCGTGCGCGTCTTTTACATCAAGACTATCCAGGTGCAGAGTAATGATGATATTGTTTAGGATTTCTTTTGCACCTGTGTTATAGATAACCACACACAGTCCAATCTAATAGTGTGTACCTCATCTACATTGCTGTTAAGCCAAATGCACTTACCATTGCTGCCATTCCACGCATACACCCCAATGGGTCCAAAGAATGTCCGGTAGGGATTGCTCACGCTGTTGTAGCAGGTGATTCCAGAACTCAGAAGAGAACAAAGGAGGCCAGCCACCAGTAGCACGATAATCAATACATGAACAATGTGAATGCTGCCTGATCCATTTGCTACCGTTAAAACTGAAAGAAAACTGTAGTTTAGCATACTGTAAGATTGTTTAAGATACCGTACAGTGCAGAAATATATTTCAAGCAATAGCCATGATTCTTTCAAAAGCAGTTACCTGTTTTGGAGTACCAAACCCCCCGCCGAACAATCCCCGTTATTGCTTGCTTTAAGAGTAGGTCAATATTATACAAAGGAGATGCATTTCATGCCAGCATCCAAGTAGTGAACCCCAGAATGCCTACATGGAAATCTTAGTGGTGCACTGAGGCACCTTTAGCTTTCGAGAGGCTGCAGAGAGGTATAGCATTAAGCCTCACTGTACTCACCCAGTACAGACAGTCCGAGCCAAGTGTCACCACTGCCACCTTTCACCGCTGCCTGAGAACATCGCGGTTGGGCACTAACATGAGCCCCACAGAGTTGTACGTTCAAAGACCTTTTTATGCCTCAAGATGTTAAGACCACAATTTCCTTTCAGGCAGGGGATGCTTATCCATAATGGGCAACAGGGAATCAATCCGCCACTCATTATGGATGAGCCAAGCCAGCCCAGTGAAAACACAGAGCGCTCACTCAGCAAGCAGCTGAGGGAGGCCTGTGGGCTGGCATTAAATGAACTGTCAAAGGGAAACGTGGTTTCTCTGTGACAGTTCAGTAGTACCTCAGTGCTCATGCCCAATGAATCATGCAATGCCAGGGGTGTTTTGCTTCCCCAGCCTTGTGTAGCCCATTGGGGATGCAGGATGGGGTATTGCAAGGCTGAATGTGCAAGGGAGCACTTTTGAACCTTCCCGCACATCCAGGACCTGAGATGTGGCATGATGAAGGTGATCCTGTCTCACTGCACATCTGCAGGGCCCAGGAAACACTCCTGGCATCCTTGTTCCTGTTTTATGCTGCACGGAAGCCAGAGGGTTTTCATTGCAGAAGGCAGCGCAAAGTCAAGAGGACTGGAATCCAGAGCAGGGCTGCAGGTAAGAAAATAAAAAAATGTATTTGTGTGTGTCTTTGCATGAGTTTGTGTCTGTGAGTGGGTGCGTGAATGAGAGAGTGTATGAGTGATTGGCACACTTCGTACTTCTTTGCCCTTTATATAAAGATCTGCAGAAAAGTTACCTTCAAAGTAAACTCAGGGGTTTTGGTTTTAATTGTTGGAGACCTGCTTTTATGTTACTCCCAAGTCTACCAGATGCTACTAACGCTTTTAGATGTTCATGCTATTTACAAAGCGCTTGGAAAAGAAGGAACACTTTTTATTCCCCTTCAAAGTGATTGAACATTCCTTTGTGCTTAGCGTCTTGTTTCTCGTTATAGTTTTATATCTATATTGTGCTGTTTTTTATCTGATCTGGAACCTGTTTAATTGTTGTTCTTGATGATGTTGTTTTATGGATCGTTCTTCTACAAATCCGAAATAAACACATTAAATAAATGGAATGACAACACAGGGGGAAGATCGAGAGCCTGGGGGAGAATGAGGGTGCAGAGAATGAGAATGCAGAAGGTAGAATGAGGGCGCAGAGGAGGGCACAGGAGTACAGGAGAATGAGGTCACAGGGAAAATAAGTGCGCTGGGGAGAATGAGTGTGCACAGTGGGAGACTTTGTAGGAGTCATGCATTCATGCCAGGGAAGCTATGCCCGTTGCAGATGACCACACCTTTACCATTTGTCTGGAACATGGTGCGGGTCTCAGAACTGCACCCTTTCTAAGATGGCAGCTGCAGCATGTCGAATACTGCTAGCCACCTCCAGCCTTCGCCCTTATATGAGTGCCGATGATGCTGAATGCCTGTGTGTCTGGAACTTCATATTCTGTGGTCAGCGGGTACATCTTTGTGTAACAACACTCAGGAGTACCACTGTGATTACAGAACATTTGGAGTTTTTTTCATCCCCCCGTCCCTCCCCTGCTCGGTGCATTCCTCTTGACTATTGTGAGCCCAGTTCTGATCAAGAACACTTCTCTTCTATTCTGCACCAGTGGACACCCAAGGTTTGCATTCCCTGTGAGAGTATTCCCTTGGGCAGTCACCCCAGACTTCCCCAACCTTTTACTTATTCAGAGCTTCTGTGTTATCCATAGGAGGGCACCGTTGTTCTTCCCTTGACCAAATCCTATAGGTAAGTGAATGTAAGATGGAAATGGATGGAGGAATAAGTGCACAGTGGGTAATGAATGCATGGGGAAATGAGAGTGCAGGGGAGGAATTAGAGCACAGGTGGCGATGAGTATGTGTGTTTGGGGGGTTATGGGGGAGTGAGAGCACAGGTGAGGAGTGTGACCATAGGAGAGGTGTTAAATCCCAAGAGAGGGGGTAATCACAGGACAGGCATGCAATCACAGTAGAATAGTGAATTCGCAAGAGAGGAGTGGAATCGGAGGAGAGAAGTGAAAGCGCAGAAGAGGAGTGAAAGAGCAGGGGGAGTGAGAATTCAGGGGGTAATGTGAGCATAGGCAGGGAACGAGAGTGCATGTGGGGAATTCCACCCACCAATTCTGTTTCTCGTAATAAAATTGTTGAACTTTACTTGTGTGCCATGTGTGCTGATCAATCAACACAAGGGGTCAAAAATATCTCTTGTTGCTGGTTTTCGGGTCTATGAAGTTAGTGCTGGGTTGATTTGTATGATCCTCATCTTCCCTGAATTAAAACAAACTATTTTTGAGGCTATGTTTTGAGTGGAAAGCAATGTGACTGACTTCCTTTTTAGCATTTTTATATTTATGAGAAGGCAGTGGAAGCAGTGACAGGCATACCCTTTTCATAGTGAAGCACCTCTCTCTCGCTATCGCATTTCCCAGTTAGCCTTCCATCTACAAAGGGCCCTCCCAGCAACAACCACACCCACAGTTAACTTCGGAAATGAAGTGGCACAACATAGCATTGCGAACAGTGGCTGTAAGTATGCAAAGTTTCTTTCCCCTTTGCTACTGCCCTTCCTGAGATCTTTCCACCTTCATTCATATCTCCTTTACTTTCATTATATAATTATTATTTTCTTTACTTCTTTCATCATCCTCCCTTCTCCTATTTGAATACTCTCTCCCTCATTTGTTCCCAGAAAGATCACATCCCTGCAACCCATTCGCTGAGCTGTGGCATTGAAAGCAGCAGCAGTAAACTGAAGTGTCAGCTGTGAGCATTTCTCTCAGTGTGTACACAGAAGAGCCACGCCAATGTTTGTGTAATGCTGCTGCTTTTTTGCATTGACTTCTCATTAACATCAGTTCATTAAAACACTCCAATCAAATGTATATCTCTTTTTCAAAATATAGGGAAATGGTAAAAATGGTATCCCACCTGCTGGCTCTCAGACATAGATAATGTGTGGTTTAATCAAAGGCCCAAACAAACAGAACTGAAGGTGCCACTGGAAAAATGACCTGCCAGCCTTCCAAAAACCTTCACACTAAAAATTGGCCTATTAAGCCAGACTATGAGGGTGTCTTTTTGCAGTCGAAATGCAGAGAAAGCTGAACAATATGTAATCAGAGTGCAGATTGGAGAGACACATCCCATTGCTGGCTGAGAGATGCATGCAGCATTTTCACTGAAGCTGCCAGCCATCAAAAAGTGATGCACAAGACAACTCAGACCCACTTTTCAGCATAAAAATTAACAGCACACAATTAAACATATATTTTATTAAAGACTGAAATAAACTGCTCTGTACTTTCAGCTGTCATATTTAAAAAAACAATGCTGTGTGAAACGAAAGAAAAAATCCACTGATTCAAAAGCAAAGTGAACCATAATCTGTAACATTCACAGTATTTCTAAGAATAAAGGCTGATGTTAGGAAATGCAATATTTGAGTTCATTTCAGCAAAGGACAATCTGTCGGTCTCTGGTTAGAATTCACAAATAGCTTCCCTCACTGCAAACCTGTTGGCCTCTGAATCTGGAGAGGGAATTCCTTTGCAGCTCTTGCATCTCAGCTATTTAAAACTGCAATAAAGCATGGCCTGCCCTTAATCGTGTTCAAAACAAATGTTCCCTGTTGCCAGACCTGTTGTCTCTGAAAGCTAATTGTTTTGCTGAGCAAATGGCCTACCCAGTGGTGACTGGAAAGTAAGGAGGAGCTGTGTAAACAGGGGCTGAAATCAAGGGAAGCTGAACTCTGAAATAAATACAAGAACATAGAAGATTTTCAGATTGAAATTGTGCTCAACTTCAGATAACAGAACAGAATGCCAGATGTCAGCATGGCTTCATGGCATCACAGGGCTGGCATGGCCCATTATCTCCTGTGGGAGATCTCTGTGTAGCCAATGCATCCCAACTATTTAGGACCTGCAGCCCACCAACTTCAAACAACAAAGAGGCTAATGGCGTTTACCCCAGCCTTAAAAAGTTCCAGTCCAGGAGAGATAGGATTTGCATATGTATGAAGATTTGCCATTAGTTTAAATGGACTATCATAACTGATGCATTTCCTCAGCCACCACATGTCACACTGCATCCATTTATGTGTCATTTGTAAGATAATTTCAAGGCTTTTTTGTTGAAATAAAATTGACTGCTCAAAACTATTATGCTTTTTGTATAAATGGCAAAAAATTGCCACACGCTCGTGTAACATGGTGCATGCCCAGCTGTTGTTTTATTGAATCAAGCAACCATAACTCGCGCCACCGTGCACTGCTAACACTAACACCCAGGACATCAAAGATGACATTACAAATGTCATTGATGACATCACTGATGACATCACATGTGCATTTACTTTTCATAAAAACTCTGTACAAGGAATTCTTATAATGCTGACCAAAAACTGTCAAGGATCATTGGGATAAATATCACAAGCTAATTAGTGCATTAAGCAAAGCATTGATATAAATAGCATTCTATTATGAAGTTCTATCCAGTATACTAAGCTACTCATGCAGAAACATAGGCAGTGTGTGCAGCATACATGATGAAGGTGCCATATTCATAATCTTGCCATTTTGAATACTGAAATGATAACTGCTTTCTTCTTAGAGTTTTGCATACTGTAAAACATGTAATAAGTAGATAATAAAACCCACTTAATACATAATTATTACAGACAAAACACAAAGAGACAACAACACATACAAATATGTGTATATACAGGGACAGTGAAGTGAACAAAAAAGCAGAAGTAGTAGCAGAAAGAGTTCATAACCTAACTGATTGTCTTTATGCAGAGAAACTATTGCTCTGTTTCAAAGCTGCTACTTACCATATGTATGTGTATCACATGATGTGACTGCACCCAAAGGAAAGGAGAGTGAGTATAATGTATACAAATATGAGCATATACAGGGAAGGTAGAGTAATAAAAATAAAACTATGAGAAAGTGCTGATAACCCTAATGATTATCTTCATGCACAGAAAGGAGTGCTCTCTTTCAAGCCTGTGTCTTCCGCTATGTATATGTTTCATATGATGTGACTTGACCCTAAGTCTACAAATATAGTACCTTTTCAATTTTTACTTCCTGACTGTTAATGAAGAAAACTATGTGGCTTCGATATGTCAGTAAAGGATAAAAAGGGAGAGCCAGCCATGTGATGTCATCAGTGATGTCATCAATGAGATTTGTGATGTCATCTTTGATGTCCTGGGTGTTAGTGTTAGCAGTGCACGGTGGCGCGAGTTATGGTTGCTTATGTTACCATAACTGCCGAATTTCAGGGGTTTTTCGGTTTTACTTTGAACCATAACGTCCCTTTAACAAAGTTTCTTCACTGAATTTCATAGGTTTTTAGTAGCGCAACTTAACCATAACGTCCGTTTAACAAAGTTTTTTCACTGAATTTCATAGGTTTTTAGTAGCACAACTTAACCATAATATGCCTGACTTCATATACATGTAACATACTAACCCCCTCGTAGTGATTTTCATGTCCGCGGACTACCGCCATGTCCGCGGACATATCGAAAATCTGAGCGTGGTGAATGTAAATTTAAATAGTGTGCCCCATTTCCCCTTTGAAGTTGGCTCTGAAAAGAGCCGTTTTTTTTAGTTTTTTTACAGATGCTTGACAGACACCTGTTATTTTGTATTTTTTTTCTTGTTTTTTTTCTTACTTTACTCCTAAAATCTTCACATAACCTTCTCCAAAGCAACCCTTACATTCCAAAATAGAAAGGCATTTCCCGTAAAAGATAAAGAAATGCCATCTTCTTTAAAATTAACAGCATTACTGGCATCAATATTCTCATTATTACAGAAGAACATACCAGCTCTAAGCATGAAGGCACACATGCCTCGGTTGATGACACACCTAGCAATGTTTTGCTGAGGACAAAAAACTGAACTATTGTCCCATATTGCCCTAGGTAGTAATCCAGAAAAAATTACCTTCGCATTTGGAAGGATCTTCATTACGGCTTGAACCAAGCGTTCCAAATCAGCCAACAAAGTAGGGGCACTGACGTTGCCCAAATGAAAAGCACCATAGTGCAAAACTAGCACATGCGGACTGTTCATCGTGGCCATATCCTCACAAACTTGTACAATTCCCTGTACATTGCAATCAGGCACAGTGCTCCACACCACCTCCACTCCTTTCACATCAAAGTTCTTTGCAACATGCCTGCATTGAGCGTACTGTTGTAAACCATACACAAACATATCTCCAAGCACCAACACCCTGACTTTCTCTACTTCTGCCATCTTCACCACACACAGTCTCTTTCAACACAAATCCACAACCTTGACATCTGATTGGCTGATCCGTACAGTCTTCTTTCCATGTTGGATTTCCTGGAAAAACCCGGATGTAGCACGCCCTGTCCAAGAAAAAGCCGCGGTGTCCGCGGACGGCGTCCACTTTACTCTCTGTGCCATTCCCTCATTGCATACAGCTAAGCAATCACACAATACGAATAACGTCCTCAGAACACCCCCATTTTGCGAATTTTCGAACATTTCAGGACAATTATCATTTCATTATTCAACATATTAACATTACAAATATTATACTTTCATCTTGTACTCTGCACACAATGCTATGTTTCTCCATTAGTAGCTCAGTATACTAGATAGAATCCCATAATACAATGCTATTTATATCAATGCATCGTTCAAAGCACTAATAATGGTATGATATTTATTGCAATATCCTTGACACTTTTTTCGCAACATTATAATAAAAATCCCTAGTACACAAATTCCATGAAAAGTACATACACATGTGATGTCATCATTGATTTCATCAATGACATTTGCGATGTCATCTTTGATGTCCTGGGTGTTAGTCTTAGCAGTGCACGGTGGTGGCGCGGGTTATTTTTCATAGCTTACCATAACTTGCGATTTTCAGGGGTCTTTCGGCTGTACTTAGAACCATAACGTCCTTTAAACAAACTTTTTTAATATCACACAAACAATATACAAACATGGCGTGCAAAAACCAACTTCTACAGATGGCTTTACACAGAATGTTGCAAAGTAAGAATTTATGCTCGTTCACAGTGAAGGTCAGCTGCTTCCATTTTTTTCTCGGGCCCCGGAGAGGCTCACGAAGCGGACTATAAGGTTGTGTTGTGTTTTGACCTTGACAGACAGAGATTGTGATGAAAGACTTCTCTTGAAGGAGTGTTGCTAAAACGTAAGAGAAGATAAGGATGAAATTTCTGAAATGAAACCACTTTTATATATTATATCACTATGCGAAAGATCGTTCGCACACGCGGAGTCGTATTTTGGGACTGCACTACTCGTAGACAATGGAAATTGCAATTGTACTGTAAGTAACCCTTTAGATTATTTTATACCAAATATAATTACAATAGCGTAGCATTAAAGACCGCTCAAGTTGAACTTGTTCGTTGAAAGTGGCATAATGTTTTCTACCGTGCACTATCACCGCCGAATTGATCCCCTGTAGTTTAGAGGGCTCTGAAAAAAGCAGACGACACAGGGAGGGTTAATAGAAATAATTTAACCGGTCTATAGGCGGTCAAGTGCTCTACTCGCTGTGCCACTTCACTGTAGCCTGTCAAGTGGCACAGCAAGTACAACGCTCGCTTTGACATCCGTGCACAGCTTGCTAACGCAAGTTCGAATCCCGGCAAGGCCAAACTCATCCTTCCGTGGTCGATAAATGAGCACCACACACCGTGGTTAATAATAAGCACCGCTTAGATACCTCACGGTTCTTAGCGCTATATGAATGGGAAAATATTATTATTTTATTATTAACATACTCCGTTGCACTATCTTCGATAGCAAATAGTTTCACGCCCTAATAAATAAAATGATGATTTTTAATGAAGATCGGCTGGTGAGACTAATTTATATTTTTTAAAACAGGTATGTGGCCCCATTTTGCCTATGTCACGATTTACACACTCCAGCGGATGGGTTCTTCAACTGCCAGGTGCAGGTCCAAATATGCAACTTCATGACCCTCACCATTTTATGGGACAATCGCCAAGGACCAATATGCTCTTATGCAGTACTAGCGGCTACAAACAACATACCAACCAATAGGGTGGTCTAATGGCTCGTTGTTGGAGCAACCTTCCAATTATCAGAGCGACCATTTACTGCTTTTATCATAAACCAACAGCCTATCTACCGCAAAGGAACAACGCGTGCCTCAACATGAACTTTTGCGGATCGACAACAAAGACAAATGCAAATTGCTGTATATTCTCTAAACATTTGATGTCAAATAAATGTACTTTACAAAATTTACAATCTTGCTGTTTGCTTTTAAATCACTGTTTCATATTCCGAATTGTGGCGCGCTGTGTTGTGACATAATATGTGTTGTCTTCCGGGTTCTGTGTAAAGTCACTTAGGACTGCAGAGAACTGGGCGCGTTTGATGACGCACCCTGTAACGTCACAGAGAGAGGCGGGGCATATGAATGCTTTGATAATATCAGGCTTAGGGGCGGGAGATATGATTTAGTGTCGCAAAATCAAGTCAGCCAGGTCAATAGCGCCAGTCATAGGATTATCACATAATGTCGGCGCATAACCAGCCGGATTTATCGTTTCTTTAGTGGACAAAAAGTCGGTTGACGCCCATAGGAAATTGTACTATTAGCGGACAAAAGGAGTGGTCTTAAAACACTTTCACCCTGACAACGAACAATACAAACAACGTTCTCAGAACACCCCCATTTTGTGTAATTGCAACCATTTCGGGACACCGCGAGTGTTCTTAGAACACATTCAACTAGACAGATTACAATACGGACAGCGTCCTGAGGACACCACCAGTTTGTGTAGTTACGAACAATTAAGTACACCGCGAGTGTTGATAGCTCATTTTTACCTTCCTTGCGAACAAAAATGACACATACTCCGTCCTCTAAACACCCCACCATTTAGTTTATTTACAAAATGTCAGAACAGCCGTGTTCTCCGCGGACAAATCGAACACAACAAAAACGTCTAGCACATAAAAAAACAAAACATTGAACCTATCTCATACTCCCCCACCCTCCCCAAACACTCTTACACACCAACACACGGCACTAAATACAATTTTTTATCCACGTTTCACCGCGCTGTAGGTGGTCGACGGCGAATACAAGATGGCGGGCGCCACAGAAAATCTGACGCGCATCACGCACCACGCCGCCCAATCAGCAAACACGTCGCATGTCCGCGGACATGACGCAAGCCGCTGGGCCAATCGGGGTGCTGTCCGCGGAGCGAACAGGAAAGTCCGTTCGCGAAGCGAACACAGATATCACTAATTTTTTTGCCTTACATTTTGGTCATTTTATTAAAAACTACTGGACGGATTTACACCAAATTTGCAAAAGCATGCTTTCGGGACCAGGCCGCCACTGCTGCCGCAAATTTGGTGTAAATCCGTCCAACGGTTCGGGCTGTAGCCGTGCGCAAAGTTTTTTCCCATTCAGTCTATGGGAAAAAACAAAAGTTTTGGGACCACCCCTATAACTTTCCCCCCCCTGGACGAATCCTCACCAAATTTTGCAAAAAGATTCAGAGTGGGCCATATACTTCATTTGCAAAGTTTGGTGAGGATTCGTCCAGGGGGAGCGAAGTTATAAGCCACCCAAAAAGTGCTCTTCCTATGGAAACACCAACTTAACCATAACTACATGGACGCAGTAATATATATATTATATTATATTATGGAAGTTATTGGTAATCTCTGAAATTTTACCATCTAGGTACTTTCTGGCTAAAGTTGACATACAAAAGGGGAATTTCTGTTCTGGACTCCTGAGCTAATCCTCAGACAGGGATGGTCTTAGGGGTTGGAGAGAGATGTGAAGGACAATCAAAGGTGTGAGAATTCTTGCAGGGCACTGCCCAATATTGAAATATTGATTATGTCATCAATGGTATATAAAGTGGATGCACTATGAGAGAAGGGGAGAGCTGCTAAAAATTACCAGCAGAAGGAGCTGCTAAAAATCACCAAAGGAGATCTACTGAGATTTCATCTGGGGGAAATATTGGAAGGGTGCTGGAGAAGAATTGCTGGGGAGACTAGACAAGCAGAGGCGATGATTCTTCACTGGAGCCACAGTTCCCATAGGATTCGAATACTCGCACAATGATTTGGATGGCATTGTAAAGTTTCCTTGTGAGTCAAGTACTTGCGGTAGGATTCTTAGGTGGAAAGTGTGTCTGGATGTCGACAAAATGAAGATGCAACTTCCTATGTCCTTTGTGGGTTGAGTTTGGCTGAAGGAAGAGGAGGCAGGGCAGGTCCTCCTTACCACACAGTAGGAGGAGCTGAAAGTTTTGAAGGGAGACTAGGCAGCATTTTCCTTTCTTGTCAAGAAGCAGAGTTATGATGTGTGAAAACATTGCTTTTTGTAGGCAAACATGCTGTTCTTAGATTGGGAAGTCAATCTGATTTTCAAAGCCAGTTTGGTTTGGGACATCAGTTTGTTTTTGAGAAGTCATTTTTTTATTGTTTAAGTGAAACACTTTGCTGTGTTTTTTTTATTTGAAGGAGATGGCATTGTGGGAGCATTAAGATGCTGTACTGTCCCCCTGTTAATAAAGCAATCTTGATACCGGGGCACGGGTAAACCTAGAACTGTTGTTGTAATCCATATTTTTGGAATATGTATTTTGCTCCTTTTCACTGTATTAAATGTTCAAGATCGTTAAAAGTCGTTTCTGAAGTTCCTGTTGAACAAGCATTGTGCAATAAACTTGTTTATGAATCCAAATAAATATAAAGTTTGTTTTCCATGTTGACATCATTTTGGCATGTGTCCATACAATTTATTAAATATGCTTTACACTGTCTCAGGATGAGTTTCTGATTCCTGTGACGAACCAATGAGTACTTTGCATCATTGCTTCTTGTGGCTTTCCAATGTTCCTGTTTTCTCAGTTTCATATGTCCAAGGGTCTCCGAATGTATGGCTTCTCGCATGCACATGTATTTCATATATTACATGTATGATATGATATGGAATTTATAATGCACCTATACACAAGTGTTTCAAGGTGCGATGAGGCAAAGGGGAGGGACAGAGGGAAGACAGAGACAACGATCTTACTAGGCCAGGTGACATTGAGATTGCACAAGTGCAGGGGATGGAGGGAGGGGAAAGTGCGGGGGAAAGGGGAGGGGGCATTGCAGTACATGGGATCAA
Organism: Ambystoma mexicanum; assembly: GCF_040938575.1. Taxonomy (NCBI): domain Eukaryota; kingdom Metazoa; phylum Chordata; class Amphibia; order Caudata; family Ambystomatidae; genus Ambystoma; species Ambystoma mexicanum. Next base: position 1,362,058,763 of record NC_090929.1, on the reverse strand, counting down.
CAGTAAAATAATAAATACATCAAAATAAATAAAACAATGAGTAAAAAGTGCGGCCAGCTGGTGGCAAATGCAAGGATAAGTGCAGACGTCAAGTGTCAAGTGCTGGTAGGGGGCTGTAGGGATCCAGAAACAACCCCAGAGTGCAAGGGTTTCCGGGAGGCAGTGCAACTGGTGGGGAGGGGACCTGGGCCTGAGATTAGAGGATAGCCAGGTGACCAGTGCAGTTACAGTTTCAGCCAGGGGTTCAGGAGGGGAGAGGAGGAGAAAAAGCAGAAGCAAAGAGGAAGGTCTTGAGGTGCTTCCGGAACCGGAGATGGTTCTCCTTACGTTTCAGAGAGGCAGGGAGGCTGTTCCAGAGGGAGACCACAGCCGAAGAAAGAGATCTACCACCAACTCATTGCTTGGAGAAGCGACTGACCCTGAGGGAGTTGGAGGCGGATGAGCGAAGAGCTCAAGAAGGAAGATATTTAGGAAGAGAAAGTTGAAGGTATTGAGGCCCTAGGCCCCAGAAGGCCTTGTGGAAAATGCAGAGGGTTTTGAACTTAATCCTCACAGCCACTAGGAGCCAGTGCAGAGATGTCAGTCTTGTGGAGATACGATCCCTGGGCTTGAGGCCAAACACAAGTCTTGCAGTCATGTTTTGGATGAGTTACAGAGGGAGGAGAGTAGAGGCAGGCAGATTTAGAAAGAGGCTGTTGGAGTAGTCCAGCCTAGAGAGAACCAGAGCTCTGGAGAAAATGAGCTTCTGAGGGAAGGAGAGGAAAGGAAGAATACCTCTAAGGAGGTGCAGCTGGTAGTGTGACTTCTTAGAGATGTCAGAGATGTGAGGAGAGAAGGAGAGTGTGGAGTCGAAGACGACCCTTAGGTTTTTAGCCTCACAAGTCGGAGCAGGAAGAGGGCCAAGAGAGGCCGGCCAGAGAATGACAGGAAAGGAGGGAGCAGGTGTGACGATGAGGAGCATCTCAGTCTTACTGGCATTAAAACAGAGATCATTGGTGGCACAACACTCCTGGAAAGCTGACAGTCAGAAATGAGAGAAGGAGAAGAGGTGGTGGAAGGGAGCCCGAAAATTAGCTGAGTGTCAACTGCATACCACTGACAGTTGGGGCAGAGACAGGCAATGTGGTGGGCAAAAAGTGGCAGGTATTGGTTGAACAGCCAGGGACAGAGGTTAGACCCCTGGGGAACACCAGAGATAGAGATAGAGGAGAGGAAGCAACCAAGTTGGACCTGGGAGGGTCGATCAGAGAGGAAAGAGGTCAGCCAAGCCAGGGCCTGTTCAGTGATACCCAGGTTGTCACAGAGACGGTTGAGCAGGATGGCATGGTTGACCATGTGGAAGGCAGAAGAGAGATCAAGTAAGATGAGGACACAAGGGGCATTGGAATCGGGCTTGGAGAGCAGGTCTTCACGGATGTTCAGGAGAGCGATTTCTGTGCTTCTGGCAGCTATGAAGTCAGACCGATGGTCATGGAGACAACCAACAGCTCAGAGCTGGCCACCTTTTCCGGGAGTTCGCCCAGGAAAGGAGGGATGTAGATTGGGCGATAGTTAGCCGAGTAGGAGGGGTCGGCTGAGGGTTTCCTAAGAAGAGAGTGCACAAGGGAGTGCTTTGGGGGGGAAGGGAAGACTCCAGTGGCAAAGGAGTGGTTGCAGAAGTCAGCCAGAGTAGGAGCCAGGGTGTCAATGCAGTCCTTGATGGTTTTGGAGGAACAGGGGAGAACCTGTTTTGACAAGACTTTCATAGTTCGGACTTATCTAGAAACGTCATCTGGGGAGAACAGGGGAAAGGCAGAGAAGGAGGGAGGAGAGGTAGCCAAAGAACGGCCATAGGAAGAGCAGGGAGTAGAGTGACGAGGGGGAGAGGAAGAGAGTGAGGACAGGATGTCCTGAGGTTTAAAGATGAAATGAGAAGCCAGGGCCGTGCAGAGGGCCTGGGTGGGGACAGGAGAGGTAGAGACTACAGCAGGATTGACCAGCTCCTTGCAGATTTTAAAGAGTTTGGCCGAGTTGTTGGATGCTGCAGAGACATGGTTTTGAATGTGGGCTCTCTTCTTGGTGCAGACACAGAGTCGATATTGCCTTTGCAGCAGGCGGCAGGCCAGTTTGTCAGAGGATGTACCGGAAGCACACCATTTTCTCTCAGCCACCCTGCACTTGCGTTTAAGGGTGATTAGGTCTGAGTTGTTCCATGAGTTACACTTGGCTTTGGGCTTCAAGCGGATCCTCATGACAGGGGCAAGAACACCAAGAGTATCAGATATAGCAGAGTGGAGCATAAAAAGGGCTGTGTCAGGGTGTGAGTCAGCCGAGAGGGCGGAAAAAGTGGCAGAGAAAGTGGCAGAAAAAGCTTCAACTA